>NC_089830.1:2576860-2621860 GCF_035046505.1 Tiliqua scincoides | reverse complement strand
GACAGCTTTATTTGCTACTTTTTCAGCAGGGGGAGAGTAACTGGCCCTCCTCACCCCAGCAATGTCTGTTCTAGTGGCTGTCTGCTGGTACATCTGCAAGAGGGATCTGAAGGCCTTAGGGATGGACCTCAACAAGTGTCTATACCAAGACAGAGGCTTTACTGTCACCTGCTTTTAGGAGTTAGATAGTCAATATTTTCCAAACAACACAGTCCTGGAACGTGCTGGAATCCCTAGCATGTATGCACTGCTGAAACAGAGATGCCTGCGTTGGCTCGGTCATGTCGTGAGAATGGACGATGGCCGGATCCCAAAGGATTTCCTCTATGGAGAACTCGTGCAGGGAAAGCGCCCTACAGGTAGACCACAGCTGCGATACAAGGACATCTGCAAGAGGGATCTGAAGGCCTTAGGAGTGGACCTCAACAAGTGGGAAACCCTGGCCTCTGAGCGGCCTGCTTGGAGGCAGGCTGTGCAGCATGGCCTTTCCCAGTTTGAAGAGACACTTGGCCAACAGACTGAGGCAAAGAGGCAAAGAAGGAAGGCCCATAGCCAGGGAGACAGACCAGGGACAGACTGCACTTGCTCCCGGTGTGGAAGGGATTGTCACTCCCGGATTGGCCTTTTCAGCCACACTAGACGCTGTTCCAGAACCACTATTCAGAGCGCGATACCATAGTCTTTCGAGACTGAAGGTTGCCAATACTGCTGATATTCTTTTGCATCTTTTTAGATTGTGAGCCCTTTTGGGACAGGGAGCCATTTAGTTATTTGATTTTTCTCTGTAAACCGCTTTGTGAACTTCTAGTTGAAAAGCGGTATATAAATACTGTTAACAATAATAATAATAATAATAATAATAATAATAATAATAATTATTATTATTATTATTATTATTATTATTATTGTTAATAGTATTTATATACCACTTATTTATTATTTTTATATATATATATAATACAGTATATATATTATTTATTTATTTATTTATTATTTATTATTTATTTATTATTATTATTATTAATTTGGCCTCATGGGTAGGCCGACACAGCTCAAGCTTTCCTAAAAACCAAACCATTTGGCCCCAAACTTTTAAGGGGGGGGGGTAAAGTAATGGATATGCACTCTGTTTGTGCTCAAGGATACACGTCTGTGGCTTCAGAAGTCCTTGGCATTCAAAATAGGTTCTCCAGTGCTGGCAAGCTGGATTCAACGTGGAGTGGTTCCCCGCCCAGCTGACCACATTGCAGTGCCACCATTTGAAGGAGATGGTTGGTGGGGCATAAACAGCCCAGACTTTTCAGGACATTATGGATTAAAATAAATAAATGAAATGAGCATGCTCTCCCATTATTTGAACACTGTCATTGTGAAATATAGTTTCCCGCATCCCAAGGACACTCCCGGACAGGGAGTTTAGTTTGGAATCGTTGCATTTCATTTTCAGTCCTTCTTTATCAAGGGAGGGGGGTTCACCTGACATTGTCAGCCTATATATTCCCTGTGCTAAAATTATCACATTTATTAGGGGGGGGGGGAAAAATCCACCTTTGTTGAGAGCAGCAGTGCATGACTCAAAGCACAATGACTTTTTTTTTTTTAAAGGTTTCTGCTCAGATACAAGAGACCAAGTCCTGAAACAAGCCTGCTATGAGCTCTGGGCCAAAGTTCAGCCTTGGGCCCAACAATCTCCAGGACAGCTGCTGCCCCCCGAATATTAGAACTACAAAGGTCAGCTGGATGGGCCCTTGACCAGAGTCCCAGCGGCTGGCCAACCCCAAAGACTGTCTCTGAACAGACCACAACAAGAACAAGAAAGGGTAAAGCACATGTCCCCAAACATGCTGTATGAAGGAGCACTGGATTTCTGGATGTGAACACTAAAATGGGCCCTCAGTATCCACAAGGAATCTGTTCCCAGACCCCCCCTCCCCCCGGATAATGAGATCTGCAGGACCTGGAAAACTGGAAGTGCCCGTCAGAAGGTTGCACCAGCTCTTCTGAAAGGCACTTCTGCTTATTCACCCAAAAAACAAACAAACAAACAAACAAACAACCCATAAGTGCCTTTTGCACACCTTTGGGGGGCTTTCTGAGACATGGTGAGGCGCAAGAAACCTGCCTGCACCTCAGAACACCTTCTGGACATGACTAGAAGGCTCTTTCGGTTTCATCTGGGAGTGGGTTGGCACCCCCGCTGGGTGGGTTGGCACCCCCTCTCTGTAGAAGCGCGTGTGGCCTCTGGGAACCCAGTGCCTCAGGAACAAAGTGCCAGGTGAGGCACCGCGAGTTTAGCCTCAGTGCGAGTTCAGCAGCAAGGTAAGGAGGCCAGGGCCCCAGACACTGTCCTTCTCTTCCCTTGAGAAGAGGGCAGCAAACCAGTGAAGGGTTTTTAAGTACCCCCAAACAAACAAACAAACAAACAAACAAACAATGCAGTCAGACAGCCAGCAGCAAGGTGGGGGCTATCTAGTGTTTTGCACTGAGTGCCACATGTATGACTATGTGCCTCTGGGGCATAAGTCATGGGTGTGTCCTCGGTGCAAGGAGCTCCAGGGATTCAGGGAATGCGTCTGCTCTCTTGAAGCCTTGGTGGCCAACCTGGAGAAGCAGAGGCAGGCAGAGAAGGACTGTGGGGGACTTGCGGGGATGATCAGGCTTCGTCCCAAACTCAGGCGTGCAGCTTCTCAGCTGCCCGGGTGGGTAGTCTCAAGGCTGGAGGATGTCATCCTGGAGAGGAGGGAAACAATCCCCTAAGGGGGACCCTATCTCCAGGGGATGGGCCCGTATCCGAACGCACTCAGGATACTCCTCGGTGGGAGGGGGGTCGGAGGCTTCTTGTAGTGGGGATTTGATTATTAGAAACATAGAGGGGGGGGTTTGCGACGGATGTGAGGACCGCATGGCGACTTGCCTGCCTGGTACGAAGGTTGAGGACATCACTTCTCGTCTAGACAGGCTGGTAGACAGTGCTGGGGAGGAGGTAGTGGTTGTGGTGCATGTTGGCACCAACAACGTGGGCAAGTGTAGCTGGGGGGTCCTGGAGGCCAAATGTAGGCTATTGGGTAGGAAGCTGAAAGCCAGGACCTCAAAAGGTAGCGTTCTCTGAAGTGCTACCTGTTCCACGCGCAGGGCCAGCTAGTCAGGTGGAGATCAGGGGTCTCAATGCATGGATGAGACAGTGGTGCAGGGAGGAGGGGTTTAGATTCGTTAGGCACTGGGGAACGTTTTGGGACAAGCGGGGCCTGTACAAGAGGGACGGGCTTCACTTGAACCAGAATGGAACCAGACTGCTGGCGCATAACATTAAAAAGATGGCAGAGCAGCTTTTAAACTGATCCCTGGGGGAAGGCCGACAGGAGCTGAGGGGCATCCGGTTTGGGACACCTCATCCATATGGGACGAGGATGGGGAGGTTAGAGAACAACAAGGCAAAGACAGAGTAGGAGAAGAGATTGGGAGATTGGGTAGTGTGATGGGATGCGATATACAGTTTGGCACAATGAGAGGATGCAGGGACAAAGGAGCTAATAAGCAGCCCACCCTGGGGCATTCCATGTACAAAAGCTTTTATGCAAATGCCCAAAGTCTCTGAGCAAAGATGGGAGAACTGGAATGTCTGGTGACAAAGGAAAACATTGACATAGCGGGCATAACGGAAACCTGGTGGAATGTGGAGAACCAGTGGGATACTGCAATCCTGGGCTATAAACTCTACAGGAGGGACAGGCAGGGGTGTGTTGGAGGGTGTGTTTATGTTAAGGAAGGGACAGAATCCATCAAAGTAGAGACTGAAGGTGGGTCCGACTCCATCATAGAATCTCTGTGAGTTAAATTACCAGGCCTGAGGAGCAATATAATACTGGGGGCATACTATCGTCCTCCAGACCAGAAACCGGAAGGGGACCTTGAAATGAGGAAACAGATCAGGGAAGTGACAAGGAGGGACAGGGTTGTAATCATGGGGGACATCAATTATCCTCATATAGACCGGGTCAATTTGTGTTCTGGACGCCTGAGGGGGGACATGATTGAGACATACAAAATTATGCAGGGGATGGACAGAGTGGATAGAGAGATGCTCTTTAGACTCTCACATAACACCAGAACCAGGGGACATCCGCTAAAATTGAGTGTTGGGAGAGTTAGGACAGACAAAAGAAAATATTTCTTTACTCAGCGTGTGGCTGGTCTGTGGAACTCCTTGCCGCAGGATGTGGCGATGGCATCTGGCCTGGATGCCTTGAAAAGGGGATTGGACACGTTTCTGGAGGAAAAATCCATTACAGGTTACAAGCCATGATGTGCATGTGCAACCTCCTGATTTTGGAAATGGGTTATGTCAGAATGCCAATGCAAGGGAGGGCACCAGGATGCTGGTCCCTTGTTATCTGGTGTGCTCCCTGAGGCATTTGGTGGGCCGCTGTGAGATACAGGAAGCTGGACTAGATGGGCCTATGGCCTGATCCAGTGGGGCTGTTCTTAACTACAATTCCCAGGAAGCCTTGCAGGTCTCTTGTTACCTGGTGTGCTCCCTGGGGCATTTGGTGGGCCGCTGTGAGATCCAGGAAGCTGGACTAGATGGGCCTATGGCCTGATCCAGTGGGGCTGTTCTTATTTCTTAACTACAATTCCCAGGAGGCCTTGCAGGTCTCTTGTTATCTGGTGTGCTCCCTAGGGCATTTGGTGGGCCGCTGTGAGATACAGGAAGCTGGACTAGATGGGCCTTTGGCCTGATCGAGTGGGGCTGTTCTTATGTTCTTATGAAATTCACAGGTGCCAAATCCACAAATAAGGAGTGCCCACTCTATATAAAGCTTGTCTGGAAGTACCCTAATTTCACCCAGTGAGGTAGCGCTTCTACAGGTGCACAAGTTTGGAAGGACTCCCTCTTGCCTTTCAAGCGGTGGGGGAGAGCTTTTGTTTTTTAAAACTCACTCCTTTTGAGAGCTGCTGCAAGAACTACTATTGTCTTCTCGGAGGGCCTCAGAAGACATGACTGGGTGACAGCCCAGTTGGAGAAGTGGCGATGAGGACCTTGGCTGGAGTTCCTCGGGGAGGCCTTGAACCCTTTTCCAGATCTCATGGCAGGCTTTGTCCAAACTGTCCTGGGGGGTGTTGTGATGAATCCATATGTGTCTTGGGAAAGGGCCAAGGGGAAAAGAGCCTTTCGGGTTGACAGCCGAGCACTGAAGGTTATTCCTACCAGTCAGCATCTTGCTTTGCGCACTAAAGAACAGGGCAAAAACTTAAGGAGCAAAGGGAGCTGTCCATAGACTTGTGTGTGCATGGTGTGCGCACAGCTTTGTTTTGTTCCAACAACCCCGGTAGCCAAGTAACCGTAGAACTCTCGCAGCACGGCAACTGATTTGAAGGATAACACCCAGGTGGAGCTAGAGAAAGTCCTAAGGACTCCCTCCGAAGCAGCCACAAGGAAACAGATACATCACCTTTGCTGAAGATGTCCACAGAACACATGGAGACAAACTCAAAGAGCTTGCTTTCCTTCCTTCAGTGGCACTCTGATATCTGGGGCACCTCAGTGGGAATGTGACTGCCACCGAAGGTATTATTACTTTTTATGGCTCTTGGAATGTCCAACTATTTACCTGCTATTAGTGTTAGTGCACAATTATTATTAAGAGTATTTATACAAGTTCTCCCCCCCCAGTATCTATGGGGGATTAGTTCCAGGACGGACACACACACACACACACCCGGATATCACACAAACGGATTTTAAGTTCTCGGGCAGGCGGGGGTGGGTGGGGGCCTCAGGGGATCTCTGGATGTGACCCATCCAGGTGCATCCAAGGTGACCAGGTGCATCCAGGATGCACCAGGTGCATCCAGGTGACCATCCAAGGTGCAAAAGAGAGAGACTAGGATGATTACTGGGCTGGGGCACCTTCCTTATGAGGAAAGGCTACGGCGTTTGGGCCTCTTCAGCCTAGAAAAGAGACACCTGAGGGGGGACATGATTGAGACATACAAAATTATGCAGGGGATGGACAGAGTGGATAGAGAGATGCTCTTTACACTCTCATATAACACCAGAACCAGGGGACATCCGCTAAAATTGAGTGTTGGAAGAGTTATAACAGACAAGAGATAATATTTCTTTACTCAGCATGTGGTTGGTCTGTGGAACTCCTTGCCACAGGATGTGGTGATGGCAACTGGCCTGGACGCCTTTAAAAGGGGATTGGACAAGTTTCTGGAGGAAAAATCAATTACAGGGTACAAGCCATGATGCGTATGCGCAACCTCCTGATTTTAGAAATGGGCTATGTCAGAAGGCCAGATGCAAGGGAGGGCACCAGGATGAGGTCTCTTGTTATCTGGTGTGCTCCCTGGGGCATTTGGTGGGCCGCTGTGAGATACAGGAACCTGGACTAGATGGGCCTATGGCCTGATCCAGTGGGGCTGTTCTTATGTTCAGAAGACACTTCTGGTCATGTCCGGGAGGCCTTCCAGATACAGGTCAGGACCCATGTTAAGTCAAATCCATGGGTCTGGACCCACAGATAAAGAGGTCCAAGTTTTGTTTTGCTTTCCAGCAAAAAGTCATTCACAAAGCAGTTTACATAGCTAAGCAAATCAATTAATGGTTATTTTGTATTCTTTTAATGGGGCGTAGCTGTGGGGGTTTCATAGGCATCTGCTCAAGCAGAGGAAAGGCAGGGTAAAAATCTATTGATTGAATACATACATACATACCACTACTTGGTCCAGCCCCTATTTTCTTCCTCCCTGTGTCTAGGAAGGAAATCAGGGGCGGGAGGGGGGGGTCCCATTTTAAAATAGTGTCCTGACTGCCAGACCAAATGCATAAATGCTCCTTAACATTTTTGAACTGCAGCTATTCCGTAATAAGTCAAACCAGATACCCAGTGAGATTAAATAGCCAATAAAACACTGCACCGTTTTTAAACGCAGAGGCTGCCATGCCCCTGTTTAGTTGGTCACTGGCTTCTATAGCAAGAGCAGGTCAGATGACTATAGAGGAAATGAATGCAGCCTCACCCCTGCAAACTGGGGGTCTCTTATATTTTTCGCAGCTGGGGGTAAGAGTCACTCTTCGTCCCAGTATCGTCTCTTTACCATTCGATGTTTCCAACTGGATTCTTTCCATGCCCAACCTGGAGAGGAAAATGCCAGAGTTTGAACCGCAGCCTTCTCCATGCAAAGCTAGTCCCTTCCCTACATATGAAGCCACACCAACTCAGACCCTTGGACCATCCAGCTCAGTTCAGCACCACCCACATTGACTAGTAATGCTCAAGATTGACCAGAGGACTCTCTGCTTACAAAGTATGTGCTCACCCACTGACAGGGTGCAGTGATACATTTTTTTGGAGCTGATCATGACACCCCATTTAGATCATTCAACAAAAATCAACTTTAAATTTCTTTAGTGAAATTTGCCCCCTCCCCCCACTTATTCCTATTTGGAAACTGATTACACTTCATTTACATAAGAACATAAGAAAAGCCCTGCTGGATAAAGGCCAAGAGCCCATCTAGTCCAGCTTCCTGCATCTCACAGGGGCCCACCAGATGCCTCAGGGAGCACACAACACAACAATAAGAGATCTGCATCTTGGTGTCCTGGTACCCCCCTCCCCAAGTCACCCCTTTCATCCTCCACTGTAATAATGATCACAATTAATATCTATTATTAAGTTTTGATCTAAGAAGTGCACTCTATGAAAACAATCACCATGATGCCATCTCTTAAGCCTGTAAGATGCTCCACTGCTCAAAAACCCAGTTCAGAGGCAACTGCTTCTTTTTCCTTCCCCTCCTGATTCTCCTCTGTCTCCCACCCAAGGCACCATGGTTTGAATGAGGGGCTTCCCTCCTTAAGTGCTTCCCTTTCTTGTGCTTGCAATGTGTCTTTGGCCTAAAGGTGGCAGTGCAGAGCAAATATTTCTTTATGGTTTGTACTCAAATGCTGAAGGAGGCTTTAAAAGACTGGATCGCAATAACTATTGGCAATTCTTTATTTTTAATTTTGATACTTTCAAATATTCAGGGCTTCATTTCAATTAGGATCAGATTCTGAGCCTATTTCTTCTCCCAGGGCCCAGCCCAGAAACAGGTGAGGGAAAGAACAGAAGCATGCACAGAGTGACTTCCCTTATCACTAAGTGACAACATTCAATCCCTAACTCAGGGGTGGCCAGCTTTTTAACTTTAGAGCTCCTGGACCTTTAACAATTGTGTAGAAGAGGGAATTTTTCAGCAGGTGCCACTTGTCATTTCACAGATGAGAAGAGGCACTTGCTGAAATTCCCTCTTCTACACAATTGTTGAAAGTCCAGGAGCCCAAATGTTAAAAGTTTGGCCACCCCTAACCTATGTAATCTGGGTTTAGGAAGGTTTACCGTTTTTCCTGGCCCAGATTCTGTGCCCTTAAACAACAGCTTGACATGCCACATACATCCAGGGCACAATCCTAACCAGGTCTACTCAGAAGTAAGTCCTATTTTGTTCAGCGGGGCTTACTGTCAGGAAAGTGTGGTTAGGATTGCAGCCTCAGCAGATGAAGCTGTGCTGGTATGTTAAAGGAATGGTATAAAAACCTTCATCTGATCGTTTTAACAAGCATTGTCAGGTGCTAAGGTCAGGGGAAAAAATGTGTGGAAAAAGAACAAGGCTGTGACTTGCGCTTTTGGCTTTCACTGTATGCAAAGAAAACTGAGTTTTGCAGGTGAGCAATACCTTTTGCAACATGGAGATAAACAGGATCACCTGGCAATGCTTGAAGTTCAGGCTGCTGGTTCCAGGCACAAGTGCAAAAGCCAGTTCAAAGTGGCTATCACAATCGTGACCTGTAAACCAGGTTTCTGGAAGCACCGCTGATGAATAAGGAATCTTATGACAGCCAACAAGGCCAGTCTTAGGAGCCTAATTGGAAACCTTTTTCTTTATGCAGGGCTCCAGGTTCACAGTTGAAGCCTGTAGAATCTTAGACATAAAATGTGTTCTAGACTTTATATATCTTGGATAGCATAGAGAGCAATCACATGTGTGCTTAAAAAAAAGCATGTGAGTTAATGAAACAAATGGATCTAAGCACACATTAATATAAAATTGTAAGCACATAAGCACAAGCGCATCGGTAAAGCAGCTACCACATTTTCCAGACTCACAAAGAGAGTCTGGTCCAACAAGAAGCTGACGGAACATACCAAGATCCAGGTCTACAGAGCTTGCGTCCTGAGTACACTTCTGTACTCAGAATCCCTAGCATGTATTCACTGCTGAAACAGAGACGCCTGCGTTGGCTCAGTCATGTCGTGAGAATGGATGATGGCCGGATCCCAAAGGATCTCCTCTAGGGAGAACTCATGCAGGGAAAGCGCCCTACAGGTAGACCACAGCTGCGATACAAGGACATCTGCAAGAGGGATCTGAAGGCCTTAGGGATGGACCTCAACAAGTGGGAAACCTGGCCTCTGAGCGGCCTGCTTGGAGGCAGGCTGTGCAGCATGGCCTTTCCCAGTTTGAAGAGACACTTGGCCAACAGTCTGAGGCAATGAGGCAAAGAAGGAAGGCCCACAGCCAGGGAGACAGACCAGGGACAGACTGCACTTGCTCCCGGTGTGGGAGGGATTGTCACTCCCGAATCGGCCTTTTCAGCCACACTAGACGCTGTTCCAGAACCACCTTTCAGAGCGCGATACCAGAGTCTTTTGAGACTGAAGGTTGCCAATACAATGCACATAAGCCTACAACAAACAAAGTGTGCAGATTCCTTTTGAAAAGGGAAAAGTTACTGTCTGGTCTAGGACATGGGAGAACCCCCTGGGTTGCAGGAGGCAGCTGTGGGGCACCTGAGAGTCTGGCCTCACCAATGTCAGCCTAGCCCAAGTGGCATCAGTAGGGTTGTGGGGGGAAAGGGATTGCACCCCCACCAGAAGTGACATCATCAAGCAGGAACATTCTGAATCCTACCCACACTTACTCAGGAGTAAGCCCCATTTACTATCATTGTTAGTAGTACAGGTCGATGAAAGTGTCGACCCCATGTGCGGCGGCAGTGAAGAAGGCCAATTCTATGCTTGGGATCATTAGGAAGGGTATTGAGAACAAAACGGCTAATATTATAATGCCGTTGTACAAATCTATGGTAAGGCCGCACCTGGAGTATTGTGTCCAGTTCTGGTCGCCACATCTCAAAAAAGACATAGTGGAAATGGAAAAGGTGCAAAAGAGAGCGACTAAGATGATTACGGGGCTGGGGCACCTTCCTTATGAGGAAAGGCTACGGCGTTTGGGCCTCTTCAGCCTAGAAAAGAGACGCCTGAGGGGGGACATGATTGAGACATACAAAATTATGCAGGGGATGGACAGAGTGGATAGAGATGCTCTTTACACTCTCACGTAACACCAGAACCAGGGGACATCCACTAAAATTGAGTGTTGGAAAAGTTATAACAGACAAGAGATAATATTTCTTTACTCAGCGTGTGGTCGGTCTGTGGAACTCCTTGCCACATGATGTGGTGACGGCATCTGGCCTGGATGCCTTTAAAAGGGGATTGGACAAGTTTCTGGAGGAAAAATCCATTACGGGGTACAAGCCATGATGTGTATGCACAACCTCCTGATTTTAGAAATGGGCTGTGTCAGAATGCCAGATGCAAGGGAGGGCACCAGGATGAGGTCTCTAGTTATCTGGTGTGCTCCCTGGGGCATTTGGTGGGCCGCTGTGAGATACAGGAAGCTGGACTAGATGGGGCTATGGCCTGATCCAGTGGGGCTGTTCTTATGTTCTTAACTACAATTCCCAGGAGGCCTTGCAGGTCTCTTGTTATCTGGTGTGCTCCCTGGGGCATTTGGTGGGCTGCTGTGAGATACAGGAAGCTAGACTAGACGGGCCTATGGCCTGACCCAGTGGGGCTGCTCTTATGTTCTTATTGTTAAGAGCATATACATTGTAGCCTGTTCAAAGTACAGAGCTGCAATATTTCCCCAGATGCAGCCACATACCATGGTAGTGTCAAGTCTAATATATTAAAACAAAATATTGCCATGTATGAAGACCCACCTGAAATTGGCTCACAACCCACAGTTGGAGAAACACTGGTCTAACCTGCCTTCAGGCCTGGCTGGGCGGGGCTTTATGCTAGAGAGCAGCCCCCTTTGGCTCCGCCCCTTCCTCCCTGTGAGAGTTCCAATGCTGGCCACCTGAGCTTTCTCACCTGGGTCCCTCCCACCCGCTCTGCTTGCCAACCAGGCTGCAGGGACTGTTGCCCACCCCCTTGCATGGCCTGGGCTTGCAGGCTGTGTTGCCCACACTGACCAGCAGGCAATGAGGTTATGGTGAGCCCTGGAGCCCTGTGCCATTGGCCAGAGGCCTGCCCAGCTGGTCACTGGCTGGTTTGGTCCCCCACGGCCCCAGCACCAGGCTCAGGAACAGGCCAGGGTACCACTGGCTGCCCAGCCATGGCTTGCCGTAGTTTGCTCCTTGGCCTTGCTGCTGCCGCCCTCCCCAGCGGGAGTGAGGGTCTGCCTGCGGCTCCATTTCCCCTGCAAGCCACAGGGGCTAAGGCAGGCTCCCTCCTCCTCCTGCTGCTACTTGCCCAACCTACAGACTGGCTCCCGGGTGGCTCTACTCCTAGGTAAGTTGGGTGATAAAAACTTGTGAGTTACAAGTGAGGAAGTCCTGAATTTGTAGTTTGACTCCATCATTAATGCACTAGGTGACCTTTGGCTGTATTCCTACATCTCGCTTAAGGAACGTAATGTGTAGGGGGAGTTGGTCTGTGTTTACTGGTCACATCTTTGGGGTCTCAGAGCTGGGAGGGGGCTCCTTTCTTACAAATTATTATTATTATTAACAGTATTTATATACCGCTTTTCAACTAAAAGTTCACAAAGCGGTTTACAGAGAAAAATCAAATAACTAAATGGCTCCCTGTCCCAAAAGGTCTCACAATCTAAAAAGATGCAAAAAGAACACCAGCAGACAGCCACTAGAACAGACAGTGCTGGGGTGAGGTGGGCCAGTTACTCTCTCCCTGCTAAATAAAAGAGGAGCACCCACTTGAAAAAGTGCCTCTTACCCAATTAGCGTTGGATGCATGCATGGGTAAAGATACAAAAGGAAATGAGGCTTTTTTTTCTCTCTCTCTTTCAGCCTTGATTACAATATTTGGACTCTCCTTACCTGGCTGTTATGAGGTTTATGATGGTTGCTGTGAGGCGGATGCGTTTCAAAGGCAATGTAGGAAGCAGGGCCCTCAAAAATGCAGAGCACAGATCAAGCTGTATGACTGGTAAATTCAAAATACTAGTTTTTACTTTTAAAGCCCTTTATGGCTGGGGACCAGGGTGTTTGAGAGAGTGCCTCCTTGCCTATAATACTATCCATATTCTGAGGTCTTCAGAGGGGCCCTTCTGACTGTGTTGCCACCAGCAGAGGTGAGGGGGGGGGAGACAGTTTAAAATAGGGCCGCCTTGGTGGTGGCTCCTGGTTTGTGGAATTTCCTCCCCCTGGAATTAAGTCTGTCCTCTTTGGAGACCTTTCAGTGTGGCCTTAAGATCTTTTTATTTAGGAAGGCTTTTGAATGACATTACGGACTGGAGTTTTTAAAGAGGGCATGCCGGTATTAATTTAATTAGTATCTGTTTTTATTCTGTAAGCCTGCCTTGAGTGCAGGGAAAAGGTGGGACATAAATGTAATGTGCTAATTACTGTACAGACATGTAGGTCAGCAGTCATTAACCCATTATTGCCTGGCCCACAGGTGTACACTTTTGGTCTCTGTTGCATATATGCAACGTTGGGCAGGAATGGCTTAGTCTGGGCAGTCCTGTGACCACCCATGCTCTTCCTCCTTCCTGGAGCATCACTGTGCTTGCTTGTGCGCACCTGTGTCCAAGCAGTGTGGACCTCCTTACGCACAAATTGAGCAAGGGTGAGAGGAGGCAGGCCAAAGGCACTCATGGAGTATATGTGTTTTTTAGCCCACAAGGCTGGGGCCATTTGGAGAGGTATCTCCATCTGTACTCCATCTACCAACAGTACACACCTTGAATGTAATGTGTGAATAGTGCACTGTGATGCATACATGCCTCCTCAGTCATCACCACTGTCTTGCACAGGATGCCTTTCCTTTGGAGGCACATTGGGCATCCAGTAGGAGGGCTGTTTTGATGGTGGTGCCACTGTATGGGCCAAGGCTTGGTTTATGTCAATTGAACCAATTAGGCCCAATTAGGCCCCATGCCTAAGGGGTTTCCAGCAGCCTGCTAAGGTTTGAGGAAGAGGGGGATGTTGATTCAACAGTCTTAACTTCCTGAGTCTTGACCGACAAGCACAAGATAGGGTTTTCTCCTTGGCTTTGGAACACTCTTCCTCAGGAGGCTCATGCTTTCCACTCTATCTTGGCATTTAACATAGCCCTAAAGATCCTGCTGGTCCAGTTAGCTTTTTGTGAATGAATGGATGCTGCTGTGGGGGTCAGGTGAGGGGTAATCTTGCTGCTCTCCTCTGCATGTGTCATTTGTATAACAAATGATCCTGCCCTATGCTAGGGTAATCTTGCCAAATGCACACTCCATATTGCAGGCTTTACAGAGGTGGGAGAAAATGGCCATAACAAAATAAAAACACACAACACTACTTTCTGTATTTCTGCCTTAGGAAAACACTAAAATCTGCAAAGAAATATAATTTCTCCGTCTCTATTTATAGATAGCAGTAACAATTTTAAATTTTCTTTCAATTCTTAAAAAGTTGGTAGTGTTTATATTTTGAATTTTTTTTTTTACTGAACTTGAATTACATGTTAATTATAGAACAGTGTAAAAATTTATCTGCAAAGACTAATATGTTAATATATGTGTAATGTGCATTTTTTAGGATTGGCTGAGAAGCTGGGGCCCTGCAGAAAAAAATGACAATTGGGCCCCATATCCTGTATGGCTGGTCCTGTTGTGATGCTCTTGGAGGTCTGATTGGCCCCTACACTATACTCCTTTGGGAGTGATGTAAGGACCAGGTTTTTTCACTCAGCTTTTTGGAGAGAAGTGATGGTGGGTCTGATTTTCAGTGGGTCTGCAGGTGGTGACCACAGACCACTTAGCAGTCCCTATGCTTTCTGGCTGATGTTTGGGTGACCTTTGAATGCTGGCGGTGCTGTCACTCTAGTGGTAGCATGAGGCGGAGTCTGCAACCCACACAAGTGGCTCAGGTAGTGCAGCTCATCCAGGATGGCACATCAATGCGAGCTGTGGCAAGAAGGTTTGCTGTGTCTGTCAGTGTGGTGTCCAGAGCATGGAGGCGCTACCAGGAGACAGGCCAGTACACCAGGAGACGTGGAGGAGGCCGTAGGAGAGCAACAACCCAGCATCAGGACCGCTACCTCCGCCTTCGTGCCAGGAGGAACAGGAGGAGCACTGCCAGAGCCCTGCAAAATGACCTCCAGCAGGCCACAAATGTGCATGTGTCTGCTCAAACAGTCAGAAACAGACCCATGAAGGTGGTATGAGGGCCCGACGTCCACAGGTGGGGGTTGTGCTGACAGCCCGACACTGTGCAGGACGTTTGGCATTTGCCAGAGAACACCAAGATTGGCAACCTCACCACTGGCGCCCTGTGCTCTTCACAGATGAAAGCAGGTTCACATTGAGCACATGTGACAGACGTGACAGAGTCTGGAGATGGCAGGGAGAACGTTCTGCTGCCTGCAACATCCTCCAGCATGACCTGTTTGGCAGTGGGTCAGTAATGGTGTGGGGTGGCATTTCTTTGGGAGGCCGCACAGCCCTCCATGTGCTCGCCAGAGGTAGCCTGACTGCCATTAGGTACTGAGATGAGATCCTCAGATCCCTTGTGAGACCATATGCTGGCGCGGTTGGCCCTGGGTTCTTCCTAATGCAAGACAATGCTAGACCTCATGTGGCTGGAGTGTGTCAGCAGTTCCTGCAAGATGAAGGCACTGATGCTCTGGACTGGCCCGCCCGTTCCCCAGACCTGAATCCAATTGAGCACATCTGGGACATCATGTCTCGCTCCATCCACCAGCGCCACATTGCACCACAGACTGTCCAGGAGTTGGCGGATGCTTTAGTCCAGGTCTGGGAGGTGA
Source organism: Tiliqua scincoides (assembly GCF_035046505.1). Classification (NCBI taxonomy): domain Eukaryota; kingdom Metazoa; phylum Chordata; class Lepidosauria; order Squamata; family Scincidae; genus Tiliqua; species Tiliqua scincoides. The sequence goes on along the minus strand of NC_089830.1, from coordinate 2,606,753 downwards.
TCCCTCAGGAGACTGTCCGCCACCTCATCAGGAGCATGCCCAGGCGTTGTAGGGAGGTCATACAGGCACGTGGAGGCCACACACACTACTGAACCTCATTTTGACTTGCTGTACGGACATTACATTGAAGTTGGATCAGCCTGTAGTGTGTTTTTCCACTTCAATTTTGAGTATGGCACCAAACCCAGACCTCCATGGGTTGATAAATGTGATTTCCATTGATGATTGTTGTGTGATTTTGTTGTGTGCACATTCAACTATGTCAGGAACAAAGCATTTAATAGGAATATTTTGTTCATTCAGATCTCGGATGTGTTTAAGGTTCCCTTTATTGTTTTGAGCAGCTTATTTTAAAAAACCTTAGCTATGGGAAAGGGCATTGCTAGATAATGAGATGGGGTGGGGCACACTGGTGCACATGTGGTGAGGGAGAAAAAGGGTGAGCAGCAACTCTGTACTCTTTTTTGGGGGGAGGGTGGCATGGACCAAGCTTACTCCCCACGCTACACAGGCAAGGTAGATTTGGACTGTGTCCCTGGCTTTTTACAGCCACTATTTTTCTCAATAAAAACATAAGGGCTAGGTCATGTCATTTCACAAAAAAACTTCTATAAAAATCCCATGCCTGCTTACTGAGGAGTAAATCCAATGGGGCTTAAGTGTGTAAAGAACCACATTAATCACAGAAGTCATGACAAGGCATGGCCAGACTTCATTTGCACTGATACCTTCACAAGACAATTGTATTTGTGGAGTCAAATACCGCCTGCTGTAGAGAACACACACACACACCCCGAAAGTGATTGTGAACAGGAACCCGTATTACACAATAATGGCATGGCGGGGGAGGGGGTGTCCACATCTGTCCTCCACCTGCTCTCATGCAAGTTTTCACTGGTGATGATTCAGGACATAAATTCCTTTTACAGAAACAAACTCCGAAAGCGACAGCTCCTGTTAGGCCATTTCTGCTTCTTTGCACCTCCAGGAGGTGACTGGTGCTGTGAATTCAGCCTCACAAGCGGAGGCAAATCTCACCTTGGGGCATCCTCTTATTTTATTTTTGGATATATCTCCCACCTTATTGCCTGAGCACTGGGGGACCAAACAAAAACATGCACGTTTTAAAACAGGGAAGCAAATATTGTACATTAAAAGAGTTTTGTTAAACACAGAGAAGAATAGCACCCAAAATTACAAATCCAGCAGGGCAACGTTTTCAATCCTTAACTGAACCCCACAGCAGTATTCATTCATGAAAAGATAACTGGACCAGGAGGGCCTTTAGGGCCATTTTAAATGCAAAGGGGGAGAGCATGAGCTTCCTGAGGAAGAGAGTTCCACACCACTGGGGCCAACACAGAGGAGGCCCTTGTCTTTTGTTCATTAGTCAAGCTCCAGGAAGTGAAGGCAGTTGAATCAGCATCCCTTCTTCCTCAAATCTCAGTGGGTTAGCAGAATCTCAGGACAAGGTCCTTAAGGTACCCGAGGTCTAAACCGTTTAGGGCAGCGGTTCTCAAACTCACTGAGAACTGCTGGTGAATGCTTATGGAGGCAGGGACTGGGAGGGGGGATATGCCCTGGCTCTGCTGTAGTCATCATGATGCTGTTGGCACCCAAAAGCTTGTCTCCTTGGGGGGGGGGGGGTATAAGCAAGCCCCGGATAGGCCAGGAGGCCTGCAGCCCCCTCTGTCGGTTCCCCTAAGCAGTTTATTGCTCCAAGTCAGAGCGATGTCTGGTTTACCCCATTGTCTCCTGGTAAACCAGAAGTGGCTCTGACTAGTTTATTGCTTCAATCTGCCTCTTGGGGGATACCCATGGGGGGGCCTGCGGGCCTCCTGAACCCTCTCTGAGGCTTGTTGACCCCTCCCCCGGCAGGGAGACAAGCCTCTGGGTGCCCACGCTCTGTGATTACTGTGATGCTGCCAAGGCACCTATTCCTGGGTCACTCCCCTTAAGGGGCAATGGCCGGTTTTTTGTTCCTGTGGTGGGTTGCGACCCACTGCTTTGAGTACTAGCAGTTTAGGGCACCAAGCGGAACAAGTGCTTTGAACTGAACCTGGAAAGAGTTCTGAAGCCACCACAGTTGCATGGTGGATGGGAGTCACAAGACAAAGCAGGAGAGGGGATAGTATGCTTTCATTCAGAGGGGAGTAGGGTTGGGAGATGCCAATGATGAGCTCTTGCCCAGTAGGGCGTACAAAGCTTCAGATCAGATAAAATAATGGGGGTTGCCCTCTCAGCAGCTACCAGTCATTCTGTGATGACACACCATTGGGTAGGTGTGGCAAACCCATTCCCTCCTGAATGAACTTGGACCATCCAGGCAAATCAGTAAAATAAAATAAGTTTGGGACAGCAGCAGCAGCCGCCTACCCAGTGGGTTTGCCTAGGTGGGCTCAGGCCTGGCCCTTTTGGGGCAAAAGCCCTGCAAATGCACTTCCCCTGGAATAACCCACCCATACTACCCTCTGCAGAAACAGATGTGGTGGGGAGAGGGAGAAATTGCTGCCAGGGCAAAATCTATCTGCGTGGGTGGGGGGGGGGGCGGTCCAAGGGCACCATCTCACCCGGGTGTAAGTCCCATGTACTCTAATGGGACTTACTCCTGAGTAGGCCTGCAGAGGCTTGGTCTCCTAAATGAGTGCAGAGCTGCAAAAGGTATCCTTCTGGCCCTTTCCTTTGTCCTGGGATGGGGGAAAGTTTTGCTAGAAGGGACTTTGCTGGCACACTAGGGGCTGTAGGTCTACTCGAGAGCAAACCCCTCCGTGTCATTGCACGCCTTGATCCTAGGCAGGTGGACTCAGCAGTCCCTGGGGATGAGCGTGCACAGGATTGCAGCCCCCCCCCCGTGTCTCCCCTCCCTCTCCTCCCTGCTGAGCTTGCATCCAGCCAAGCAGCCCCTCCTTAATCGCCTTGGTGCATCGCCTGGATGCCAAGACTTGGGGAGCTTCAGGATCATTTTTGCATCCCTCCCCAAGCTGCTTTCCCTCTCTTCCCCGCCGTGACCGACACCCCCCCACTCAAAAGCACACAGCCTCCTCCTCTTCCTCCTTGACTGCTCAGGCATTTGCTCCCCCCCTCCTTTGGAAAGGTGATAAATGGCCCTTTTCAGACAAGACATATATTGGGAGCTGCTGGGGGGGGGGGCGCGCGGCGGCTGGGATCAGAAGAGGCAAAGCCAAAGCAGAATAGAGGAGTCTGATGGGGGGGGGAGAGATCTACAGCACGGCAAACCTTCCAGCTTGCAAAAGCTCATCGAGGTCCCAAAGGTGACCCCCCCCCCTTCTTCTTTAATTGCACGGAGCTCTAGCTGCGCATTTGCAGGCTGGGGGGGGCATATTTAAGAAGCAAGCCCCCCTCCCGCAGCCAGCCTCCCTGCACAAGAAGGCAAGCAACAAACAGCTCCCTGGGAACGTGCACTTGAAGGCTGCTGGTGCAGGGAGATTATAAATTGGCCTCTCTCTCCCCCCCCCCACCCCAAAGCCCTTCAGCCACCTTTGCAAGAGCAGGAGGAAGCAAGATTCCCTATAAAACTGTAAAGGGGGGGGTACCACTCTCTGGCGGCTGCTGCTGCTGGGGGGGGGGGCTCTGTAGAATTTGCCACACTGCAAATGGCTTGTTCTACAAATGCAAGCACCCCCTTCCTTCTCGCCCCTCCTTTGCAAAATGGGTGATTCTTTCCCGGCCTTCTATCAATGCAGAGATCTTGTCAATTTCTTGTCAATTTCACTCCAGGAGCTGTGAATGGGGGGGGGGGAGAAAGAGAGAGGGAGGGGCAGCCAGCAAGTTTTTCTTTTCTTTTACATTTAGTAAAGGGGGAGGGGGGAGATTTTTTTTGCCCAGAAATATATAGCATCCCAGCTCATGAAAAGTGGAATTGGGGGTTGGCAGAAGGTGGACAGGGGGGCTACCAGTTAACAAATCTTTCAGCAGCCCATCCAGGTTGAGACACTGTATCAGGCACTTGCTCCTCCAGTTCCAGCGTTTAGTTAAGATCTGGTAGAGGGACCATTCAGATAGATAAATAAATAAATAAATGAAATTCCCCCCCCCCCAAAGGATGTATCACTGATTAATCACCTGGACCTGAAAAGTCTAATTCCCCTGGGGAGCTTCTGCTGTTAATCCTGAAAAGCTGGATCCCAGATAGACAGAAGGAAAGAAGCACAGAGAGAGAGAGAGAGAGAGAAACTGGGGAAGGAGAGAAGGGGAGGAAAGGAGAGAGAAAAGGAGGAGGGAGAGAGACAGACAGACACACACACCCAGAGATTCAGCTCTCCTTTCTCCCCAAGCTATGGTGTGACTTGGTTTGGTCCAGCTGCAGCAGCTGGGAAAAAAAAAAGAAAGCAGCTCTGTGCATTTGGCATTTTTTTTTTCTGGAGCCAAAAAGAATTCTGGATCTATAAGACTAAACCAGGGCCCCCCCCCGCCCCTCCTTTTTTTCTTCCTTGGGAATCCTCCCCTCTTTACCCAGATTCTCCCACTGAGCAGAGGAAGGGGGGTCGAGGCGGCAGCAGCAGCCAAGCTGAGCATCCTTCCCTCTCCCCCTTCCTCCTCCTCCTCCTCCCTCCCTTCCTCCCTTCTCCTCCTCCTCCAAGCAAATCAGCCCCCCAGCCCCTCTTTTGACATGCACCCGTCTCTTGGCTGGGACCAGCCGGCATGCCGCTGCTGCTTTGAACCCAACTGGGGGAAGCTGGGGATTTTTGCTCTCATGACGGTGGAGGTGAGCTACTGGAGCCGGATTCTGCTGCTGTCGGTGGGGGTTTTGGCCACATCAGCCGCCGGTAAGTGGGGCTCAGAGGAAGGGGGTGGGCTTGGGGAGGACAGGTGGGGGGGTGCCTCTGTGCCTGGGCTGGGGAGTGCCCCCCCCCATCCGCACCCCAGAGGAGAAAGCTCCCTTCTTGGGCATTTGGGTTCCCAACTTGGGTGGCTGGGCTCAGAGTCTCTGGGGGGGGGTCTCCTTGGGGGGAAGCCTGGCTCTGGGGTGACCCTGCTGGGCTGCCTGTCGCCCCTTGCCTGATGAAAAAGGCAGGAGGGGAAAGTTTGCAAGGATCTATAGGAGCTGAATGGCAAGAATTGGGTATAGGAGCAACAATTTTCCAAGGCAGATTTGCTTGGGAGGAAGAAGAGGATGAAGACTGGGGACCTCTCCATCCCAATGCTGGCTGTCGCACCAGCCTGTTACCTTTTTGCAAAGCTGAGTGTGCAATTAGGATTTGGTAGTGGCTTTCCCCACCGCTCTCCATCTCCCCCCATCACCAAACTCCTTTGGATTCCTGATGTGCCTTGGGGGAAAAAAAACCTTTGATGTTTGCCTGCTCAAATTGCTTGCCAACCTATTCTCCAAGATTGCGCACTCCGGCACTATATATTGGGCTGCCATCTGATTCGCACTCACCTGGGTGGAGGAAGCCCCACTGACTCTAGTGGGGCTTACTTCTGAGCAGACATGCATATGAGTGGGCTGCCGTGGGTGTGGGTGTCACATCTTTTAAGGAGAGGCGAACCAAGAAGGGGGACCCAGTTTGGCCCACGCAGGGTGAGAATAACTTGGCTCACCTTCAGTTGAAAAGGGACTTGGGATAGGTAAAAGAGGAGGCTGGGGTCCTTAATGCCCCCTCCCCCGGCTGTCCAGCCCAGGTTTTTTTCTCCTGCTTGTGCCCTTGCTGCAGAACCCAGGCAGAGAACTAATCTATTGCTGAAGTTCAGGTCTTGCTGGAATATGATGGAGAGAAAACAGCAGTGACAGACAGTGTTTACTCTGGAAGGAGTTTTTGGTCCTGATGTCTTCATTATCAGCAGTGCTTCTTACAGGAATTGGGGTAGGGGGAAGGGGTCTTCTTCCCCCCTCCTCAATACTACTAAAGTGCCTGCGTGTATTTCTGCCAGTTGTCAACTTTGGGGTGGTGATTGAAATGCAACACGGAGGTTGCCTTTTCATCCTGGGGAGAGTCTCTCTCCAAGCCGGCTTTTGGACTGTGACAATTCCTGGCTTGTTCTGGAACATCTCTTGGAAAGCCTGACAAAGCAGGGGGTTGAAGGTGGGAAGTGGCGTGGGGAGGCAGCAGACCAAGCGAGCGGGGATAAAATATACCTTTGCACTTCCCTTCTCCTTTGGACCTTCTCAAGGCAGGCTGTGAGAGAAGAAGCAGTCAGATTTGGCTTATCCTGCTGATGGGACTTTGGGTAGGCATTGAAATGGGTTGATGGATATTTCCTGGTCCTCCTTGTACTTTCGATACCGTATGTCATCCTGCTAGATGTTTTCAGTCTTCACTTCCATGACAACTTGGTGGTTCTCCCTCCTTGCCTATAGCTGTAGCTTTAAAAAACCGACTCTGAAGTCCACAGATATTTTGGGTTATATCATATTAAAGGTGCTCCATATCTGTTGAGTTTTCTCATTTTCCCCTCCCTTGCCATACCGGATTTTGATTTCCGTGGACTTTTGTACACTTGGATTGGGTATGGGTCATATTTGGATTGCGTGTGGGTCTGCAAATCCTTCTCCTTTCTCTGTGAACCAGCCTCTGTTACATTCCCATCTCTTGAGTCCAGTTGGCTGTCTTTAATGAATGGTGGTCCGAAGATGCCAAGTGCAATTCTCAAGCCTTCTCCCCCACCCCACCCCACCCCAAGACAGTTTCAAGTAATGAGTGCCCAGTTAAGAATATTCTTAACACCATGTCTGCCTGTCCATTGTCTACATAAGCATGGCCAGTGGGCTGGTGCTTGTCGAGACTCTGTTATGATGCTGGGCCCTTAGTCAAAGGTCACTGTTCTGCAATGTGGTAAAAAAAAAAAAAGGGAATCTGGGAGGCTGCATGTTGTCTGTCCTACGCCCCCTTCAACCCAGTTGCTCCCCCCCCCCTGGAAAAAAGGTGTATGAATATGAAGCAATAACCAGGAATGTCCAAAGTGTGGCACTACAGCTGTGGGAATAGAACTATTGGGAAACAGTTGTAGCCTGTATTAAATATCTCTGTCCCAATGCATTCACCTTGGATTTAATTCCTGAGACCTGGAAGACCTGTCCCTGAGTCCTGTGGCTTGATGAGCCTTCCTTGGACAAGTCCTTTAAGCTTTGACATGAGCTTTTCAAATGAGCGGGGAGGAGAAGCCAGGTTGCAGCCAATTCTCTCTACATTTGTTGCAGCTTGAAATAAATCGTGGGAACAGCCAGATCCCAAAACCACAGCCAGTTCATCTGGTGCAGGTTACCAAATTCGCTTTCATTTAAATATAACTTTATTTTTCAGTCCAAAGAGGAAATGCTCAGTTCTCTTTTCATGGGGGAAAAAAAAATATTCTTTTGCACTGGAGGTAGTTGAAAAAAAAGAGCGTTCAGAACTGCAGACTGATTCTCAGAAGACTGGCCACTTAGCTTCATCATTGCCTGGGACAGGAGATCTTAAACCTAGTCTATCTGTGTCCTACTAGACTTCTTTTGCAAATTGCCGAGGAGAGACATTAGTTCGCTGCCTCTGAAAGGCAGTGTGTTTCGGCTTCCAACAGGGTGTGATCCAGGCAAAATTAAGGGCTTTTAAGTCTTCTTCTAATCACTGGGTGTTAACTGTATTGCTGGTATTGAATTCAAATTTACTTTGCTGTTTAAAACTAGAAGTGCGTGGAGTGTCTCGACATTTTCACTCGCTAAATCAAAACTCTGTTTTGACCTCCGTCCAAATTCCTTCAGTGTTTCTCATTTTTTTGGGGGGGGGGGAACTTTCTCTCCACACCTTCCTTTTCGCTTTGGTGCAGCTCTAGTTTAAATGGATGTGACTGGCATATTTTATGTGCCTCAGAGGTTGACTTTGGCAGCTGCTCACCCACCAGGTCTAGGTTCTGCCTGCTGAGGACAATGCAAACGAGGGCAGGTTGTATCTGTGTGCTGCTGACATCCCACCGAGAGCCCAGGACGGCATCTGTTTGGCCAGCCTGTTATTTTCTTTGGGCAGTCTTGTAGGATAGACTAGGCAGAGAGACCAGGAGTGTTCCATGAGCATGGGCGGGTGGAGAGTTGAACTCATTCACGCTTTTCTGGCTGTAAGTCCAACACCCTCCACCCACTGACTTGAAACCCATGGGCTTCATAAAGGCTACGATTCAAGGCTAGTCCAAGGCATTTGGGGCATATGAGTTGTACCAAAAAATTACAATCCAATAGATTCTGTCTCAATTGTCCTGTTTGGGGGAAAGGACTGCATAAATGTCCTCCTCTTGCTATCATTTTCTCCTTTTCAGATCTTGAAAGCCCAAGTCTGTTGTGATTCCCTGTATCTTGAAGAGTCACTGAAACTGCCACAGTGCAGCACTTTTTATTTTCTCCTATATGAAAGCTGTTATCCCTTATTCTGCCGCACTCTGGGATGACCAACAGCCAGCATGCAAGGCTGGGACGGTACAGGAGCAGATGCCATGAATGACTGGTCTTCACCAGTGGGAATCCTGCAGAAAGGATCAATGCTATTGATTCAACTGTTTCCATGTGCAAATACTGCCCATTGTGGTTCAAATAGGCCCCTGCAACTGTTGATGATGAAAAGCATTAAAAAAAACCATGCAAGCATCCACATTAGACATGACGCACTCCCACCATGTGACTCTTGTTAGTTGTTAGATGATGGACATTTTGCTAATTAACAGACCAATCCTAACTTGCACTGGAACAGGCAAGTGGGCCTGCACTGTATCGAGCCCAAGTTTCAGGCCGCTGTTGGGTCAGCTCGAGGAAAAGGGAGACTTTTCCCCTTACCCCGGGGAGAGCCACGGCAGCCCCAATAGGGCTTCTCGGATCTGTGCCACCTAAATCTGTGGCGCAAATCCTAGCAACCTGGGACTGCCCCGGGCCGCCCGTAATGGGGCTAGAATCCGGCATAACTGCCAGATCCTAGCCTTTCCTCCCGCTCCTCACTCTCCAGCCCCAAGGAATGCCTGCCCGCCCCCCTAGGAACACCTACTACCTGCCTTCCCCGCCTTGAAACACCTCCCTCCCACCTCCCCACAACCTCTCAGACCCCTGTGCTGGCTGAGCTTGACCGACGCAACTCACCCGTCCTCTGGTCCCGCATTGGTGCAGGGAGGCTGGCATACGTCTGTGTGCTGGCTTATCTTCCCTTATTTTGGCATGAAAGTGCTGCTTTATGGCACTTTTGCGATGTTGGACCAGGGTCTTGCATTGGCCCAAGGGTGACTTTGGATTGTGCCCTAAGCAGGGCTGCAGAGGCATTACTAGGGTTTGCGACACCTGGTATGTGAGCTTATTGGTCACCCCCACGATGGATCTCCTCCTATACCAGATCATACAGAATAAATTACAATATTATATGCACAGTCTAAATGCAGTGGCTTCACTCATGTTGGTGTAACCATTCATTCATTCATTCATTCATTCATCAACTATATAACAATTGGGTCATTCAAGAAATCAGTAATCAACAAAAACCCAGTGGCCAACTCATGCAACTAAGAGCTCAGATCCGTGGAAATGAGAGATGACTTCTACTAACACCTGACTGGTTCCCTGCTGTGTCTTATTAACACCTAATTGTTCCGATAGCCAATCGGTCTCCTTGGTTAGTTTTGAGTTAAGGAAACTTTTTGTTACATAAGGCAGTTGTGTTTCCCTTTTCAGGTTCTTTGGGTTGGTGGGGAATGCCCATTTCTGCCTGTCTGCATCCACCGCCCCTCTTCCTCTTGCTCCCTGCATTTGACAAGGAATTGGGGAGGAAGAGGAAATGCACAGGAGAGGAGAGTGGCAGGCCAAAGCTTTGTTTTTCAACCAATGGGATGTGTACCACTGGTGGCATAAGAACAGCCCCACTGGATCAGGCCATAGGCCCATCTAGTCCAGCTTCCTGTATCTCACCGCGGCCCACCAAACGCCCCAGGGAGCACGCCAGATAACGAGAGACCTGCAAGGCTTCCTGGGAATTGTAGTTAAGAACATAAGAACAGCCCCACTGGATCAGGCCACAGGCCCATCTGGTCCAGCTTCCTATATCTCACAGCAGCCCACCAAATGCCCCAGGGAGCACACCAGATAACAAGAGACCTCATTCTGGTGCCCTCCCTTGCATCTGGCAAGCAGTATATCAATATGCATGCACAACTTGAGGTAATTCATGCGGTGGGGTTGCCTAACAATCATGGTCAGAAAAGGGAATGACTTGGCCAGAAGTGCCTTGATGTTGTGGAAGCCACACGCGGAATGGTCCAGGCCTGTACATATATGCATTGGGGCTATGGAGAAAGATGGGAAGCCCCAACAAAGCAATGGCAGTGTGGGCATTTTATAGTTGCCAAAAGACGGGGGGGAAGGGCTTTGGTGATGTGTAGAAAAAAATCCCCGTGGCCCTAGTTGGGGCTTAGTGTGGTGGGTTCCCCAGCTTACTGCGGTCATGGCGTCCTGTTGCGGCAGAGTCAGGGTGGCACTGCCATCTTGAGTTGCATGTGATCTTGCATGATGCAAGATGGGGGTGCTCGGGAAAGCTGGTAAGAAGAGGCTGTCGAGGACATCTGCAGTGCCTCTGAGTTCGCCACAGTTTTGAAACCACTGGCTTAGTGGTACTCAAAATATTATCATCTCTAATGGTGATACTGTTAAAACAAATAAGTGAATACAACAGTTAAAAAGCACTGGGCTACAGCAGTGTTTTTCAAGGTTTGCCGTACCATTCACATCATCCACATATTCTAAGTACTATCAGAAGTAACTGGTGATGCCAACATTGCCAGTTCGGGGTTGGGAGGCCAGATCCGATGCAATCAACACCAGTAGGGGGCTCAAGGCAGATAGGGGCTTTCTTGAGCATGGAAAAGCATGCTTTGGAGCTCTGTTCGCCTTTTACTGAGCTGAGCCTCCTACCACTGTTTGCTCTGTCATGTTCCTGGTCTCGCTGGCAGGTGGCAGGTGTCCAGGAGTCCCACGAGTACCACCAGACACTACCTCAAGTACCACTGGTGGTACCTGTACCACTGGGTTAGAGCATTGCCGGTTGCTGGGTTTTGTGTCTTGTTTGATCATGTTCTAGTGTAACCAAGAAACCAAACCCTAAGTTACTCCTATGAAGATAAGAATTGGCTCAGTTCTCAGGTAAACAGAGATCTACAGTACAAATGATTCTGAATCATATTTCAGGAGGGGGGGGGTTTGAAGTTTCACGGAATGGAATGAGAATTGGACTGGATTGTGTTGACGCGGTCTGAATTGGCTCACCTATACCTGAGGTATTCTTTTGAGTATTTTAAAATGGAAATATGGGTTTTAAGGACATAAGAGCCAGGATCATGCAGTGGTTCTAGGATTGGACTTATACCTAGAAGATCCAGGTTTCAAATCCCTGCTTGGCCATGAAGCTGCCTGGGTTCCCTTGGACCAATTGCTCTCCCTTAGCCTTGCCTACCTCACAGGGTTGTTAGGAAGACAAAAGGAGGGTAGGAACCAAATTTTGGAGCTCATATTAACACTTTATTGGTTCCATGCTGTATCATAACATCTCGTTGGCTCTCAGAACAGTCAGTCTCATAGGTCAGTTTTGAGTTAAGAAAATCTACTTTTTGTTCCATAAGGCAGTTGTGTTTTCATTTTCTGTTATTTGGCCATAACATTTGATAGAATACAGGTATTCCAATGTGGTTTGTTTCATTGCATTCTGCATTAAATTACCTTTCCAGAGATATATAACATGATGGTATCATTTGTACATATCAAGTTTTTCACAATTTGGGTCACTAGAGTCAAGCTCAGCTTGTTGCCCTCCTAAAGCTTGTTGCCTGGCGCAATTGCTGCCCTCTGCACCCCGTCAGCTATGCCACTGTCTGAGGCCGACTGAGACATCTGCTCAGGAAGTGGGTTGAAGGGGGTATCTGGCTCCCATCCTGCCCTTTTTGTCATCCTCCTACTTTCTGGATTTGAAAAGGAAGAGGGCAGTGGAGGATTGTGGAAGAGAGGGGAGTGGTGAGTCAAGGTATTTTGGGTGTATTTGCCAGGGAACTGTGATTGTCTACAACTCTTTGCTCACTGTACCCTTGTGGGAAACCTGGGTTTCTTTCTGTGTAATGTACAAAATCACCCTTGCACGGTAATGTGACTTTTGGGAAAAGTCTTCTTCCTACCTGTGCTATGGTACCTGGCCCCCCAAATGGGGGGGGGGGGGAAACCATTCCATAAAGTGCTGTCTTGTAGTGAAGATGTTAATACAGTGCATTGACTTCTAAACTATTTCGGAGGCTTGTTTTATACCTGCATCTTGAAAAGGGGAGTTTATTTTCCAAATTAAAGTTGTAGGGGAAGGTCTTTCCTTAGTGACTAAAGGAGTTTGTGCACCTAAGACTAGAAGTGCCTTCAGAGGAAGGGTTGTTCTGAACTGCCATTGCATTGATGCACAGAGCTGTCCAAGCGAATATTCCCTGTAATGGGTCCATGCAGCTGCACGCACCCCTTTTTGCTTCTTGGCTGGCCAGGCCATCTTCTGGCATTTGGCAGTGATGTCAAACACCATTGTGAACTTCTAGGTCAGCTGAGCTCCAAGATGCATAGCTGTACAGTGACTGGCCATGCAAGGTAATTTCTCTCCTCCCCGCACCCAAAAATGTCATGTGTTGGTTTATGCTTCTTTTGGTGGTAAGCCCCCCCACTTTGCCAGCTTGCTCCAGTAGGAAGTAAGACGTGGTGCCATGGGTCAAAATGCGTTTGAATATTGCAACAGAGCAGTGGTTCTCACTCCTTTAGCACCGGGACCCACTTTTTAAAATGACAGTCTGTCAGGACCCACTGGAAGTGATGTCATGAGCAGAAATGACATCATCAAGCAGGAAAATTTTTTAACAATCCTACAGATCTGTGATATTTCCCCAAATGCAGTCACTTAACCAGGTTAGCATCAAGTCTAATATATTAAAAATAAAATATTGAAATGAACGGGGACTTACCTGAAATTGGCTCGCGTCCCACCTAGTGGGTCCCGACCCAGAGTTTGAGAAACACTGCAATAGAGAGACTGCAATGGAAACTCTCAGCTTCCTCAACCTTACCTCTGAAGGAGGCTCTGAACTGCATCATCCACCCCAAGCAGCAAAGTCTTAGGAGCTGACTTTGCAATCGTTGTTCAGTGGGGTCACTGTCAACCTCTTGGGCTGCAGACCCTTCTGGAATCGGTTCTGGGGTCCGCTTTAACCAGTCTGCCAGCCTCATGTTGTGCCTCGCAGATTCGTGCTGTTCCTGCCAGTTTGTAACTGGGGGCTAAGGCACCTCACCTTCTCCAACAGTCTAGAGCAGGGGTGCCCAAACCCCAGCCCTGGGGCCACTTGCGGCCCTTGAGGCCTCTCAGTGCGGCCCTCAGGGAGCCCCCAGTCTCCAATGAGCCTCTGGCCCTCTGGAGATTTGTTGGAGCCCACACTGTCCCGACACAACTGCTGTCAGCGTGAGGGCGACTGTTTGACGTCTCAAACTGCTTGACGTTTGACGCGTGAGCTGTGGATGAGGGCTCCCTTCACTGCTTGTTGTTTCACGTCTGTGGTGCAGTAGCGGCAGCAAAGGAAAAGCCAGCCTTGCTTTGTGAAAGGCCTTTTATAGGCCTTGAGCAATTCAAGACCTTCATTCGTTCATATAAGTTCCATCTTTAATATATTCATTTGTGTAAACTTATCTAAATTTATTCAAATTATAAATGTAAATAAGTTCCCCCCCCGGCCCCGACACAGTGTCAGAGAGACAATGTGACCCTCCTGCCAAAAACTTTGAACACCCCTGGTCTAGAGTAGATAAAACCCCCCACCGTTACTATGGCTGATCATGTTAAGTGCAAAATTTCCTACTCCACCCCTTAAGACAGCCAACTAATCTCAGACTTTTTTTGTGGGTGAGGCTGCTTCTCTAGGGGAGTGTCGATGGTAGGATAAAGCTCCAACATCCAGCCCTACTGTGCCCTTTTGTCGTGATTGGCAGTCTGATGGCACCATCTGCCCTCCGTTTTGTGCACAGGGTTGGTGGCAAAGATGTCTCCCTCCTCAATTTTTGGGAAATGGGATAGTTATTTCCTAGCTTTTTAGATATGGATCTCATTGGTATATGTGGAACTGTCAACGCTCACCGAGTCCTTTGAGCGTTCCGTCTTCCTGCCGAGCGGATTTGCAGACCTAGGGATCGGGGTGTGGGGAAGAGAGAAATAGCCTTGGGTGGCAGTCTTCCAGTAGTCTAGGAGGTTCTGTCGGAAAGAGACACATATCAAAATGGGTGCATGGAACATGATCCAGGCAGTCTGCCATGGATCTCGGTCTTTCGCGTTCACTGCCAAGTTGATTCAGAGCATTATCGAGCAATTTGCCTGACTGTCTTTTTCTTTGCCTCTGAGCCCGTGCGTGCGTTGCACTTGCTGTCCATGGTTCAAGCTGTCTGATGGAAGCTGAAGAATGATGCAATTCTCAAGCAGTCAGTCATGTGATAAGTTGTGAAAAACCTACCGGTGATATCGATACAGGCACCCCCCCTGTATCCGTGGATCCCATATCAGCGGATTCACTTATCTGCAGTTCTCTGCACCTCCCACACACATTACTTATTTGCCTTCCTTTACTGTGGCACAAAACAGTCCTGTCTCTTTCTTTGTACAACACTAGAAGAGGATCACAACAAGCAGGTAGCCTGAAGGCTAGAGGAGTGGGACTAAGAGGACTCTAGCAGGAAGCTTGCTGTTAGAATTCTGGCTGTTTTCCTCCCTTTCCCAGCATTCTATTTGACAGCTTCTCATGTTCCTCTTCTCGTGTTGTAGAAGAGGCTGCAAAGGAAGAGACAGGAGTGCTTGTAGCTACAGTAAGTATAGGGTTCCCTTTCATCCATAGGTTCTTTATCCCACAGACCCCTGGGTATGTATCCCCTGCAGACACAGGGGGATGACTATGCTATTAGAGGTGGTAAAACGGTGCCCCTGCGCCTGGGAATTTCATGTTTGAGAAGCCCTGCCTGATTGGATCCATGCTGTGTCATAATCATGTACACATTGGACCTTGGTATCCATGGGGAATCCATTCCTGGACCCCCCATGGATACTGAAAACCACACATAATGGAATCTGTGGGTAGGTTTATCGTGCTCTGAATGGATACTATGGTATTGCGCTCTGAAAGAGGATCTACTGTATATATAAAAGCCTGTTCTTGCAGTCTGTCACATTTCACTGTGCCAAAAGCACCAGATTTCTGGGCTATTTAAATGAGAAGGCAGGGCTATGTACCGTATTTTTCGCTCCATAAAACGCACTTTTCCCCCCGCAAAAAAGGGGGGGGGAGTTTGTGCGTCTTATGGAGCGAATACTGCAAAAAAGAGTGCATGTTGGGGACCTTAATGAAGGGGGGATCTTCATGCCAGTTCATGATCCCATTCACTCTAATAAAGGGAAGGATCTTCATGCCAGTCTATGATCCCATTCACCCTAATAAAGGGAGGGATCTTCATGCCAGTCTATGATCCCATTCACCCTAAGAAGGGGGGGATGGTTCAAATGTTATTCTGTTATAGTTTATTAAATATTTTATTACACTATTTGGTTCAGAATATTTTTTTTTCCTGTTTTCCTCTAAAAAATAGGTGCGTCTTATGGTCAGGTGCGTCTTATGGAGCGAAAAATACGGTAAATCATGTGAACTCAGCTTCTCTGCTATAAGATCTTTGTTTGGATTTTCCTTGTGGATTTTTCAGGGGAGATGCTTCTGTGCTATTCTCTCAGTGTTTCGTTCTGCTCCTGGATTACTGATAGACTTCTGGAGCCCTTTTTCCCAGTGGCTTCTCTAGAGCTGCCACAGAACCTCCCCGAGGTTCTGAATTGTGTGCATACACGGAGACTTGTCCTCGGGCAAAACAGCCGGAGAATTTCAATGGGAACGTAAACAGTTTTGATTAAAAATGAGTCAGATTCCTTGGGGAGCTTCATGCAGTGGTCACTGTACAGAAGTTGTGTGTTTGGTGGAGGGGAGCCATGCTCATCTCTGCGCATTGCTTTGTGGTAGCACCGCTCAAACTAATTTTTTTTCCTGCGGAGAGAAGTGCTAGAATCCAAAACACCTGCTGTTCATGCTTGCTTGCAGGGCCTGCTAAAAAACATGCTGTCAGCACAACTTAAAGCCTGGACCACCACTTTTCTCTGGCCAAATTTTTGCGCCTTTCAATGTAGCCCATCACCCAGCGGTTTTAACAAAGAGAGCTTTCCCCCTGGCTGCAGTTGCTTTCTAAAGTAATCTTCACCTGTTGAATTTTTGCCTGTCATGCTGCTGTTACAGAGAACTCTGCCAGATGTTTTGGATGGGCTGTGGGCATTTGCTGGTTCCTTACACTGGTCAGAAGTTCTTGGTGAGTGCCCACAGATCTGGGCTTGGGAGGTTGGCCCAGAACCCCTGAACCTCAATCCGCAGTAGTTCCCCCAGAGTTCTCTCAAGGCAGCAGCCCCAGATCTAAAGATTCAGAGCATGCGCAGAATGGTTTTTTTAATTGGAAAAGCGGAGCAGGCAGTACCAGCAAATCTGAGTGCAGGGTGAGGGTTTTTAACCATTTGTGCACCTGGGTGAAAGACACAAAATGTGGGTGCAGGTTTCATTGCTGCAGGTAAGCTGTGCTTCTTCCTTTGCATGTTCCTCAGTAGGCCTCATAAGAACAGCCCCACTGGATCAGGCCAAAGGCCCATCTAGTCCAGCTTCCTGTATCTCACAGCGGCCCACCAAATGCCCCAGGGAGCACACCAGATAACAAGAGACCTGCATCCAGGTGCCCTCCCTTGCATTGGCATTCTGGCATAGCCCATTTCTAGAATCAGGAGGTTGCACATACACATCATGGCTTGTAACCCGTAATGGATTTTTCCTCCAGAAATGTGTCCAATCCCCTTTTAAAGGCGTCCAGGCCAGATGCCGTCACCACATCCTGTGGCAAGGAGTTCCACAGACCAACCACATGCTGAGTCAAGAAATATTTTCTTTTCTCTGTCCTAACCCTCCCAACACTCAATTTTAGTGGATGTCCCCTGGTTCTGGTGTTACGTGAGAGTGTAAAGAGCATCTCTCTATCCACTCTGTCCATCCCCTGCATAATTTTGTATGTCTCAATCATGTCCCCCCCTCAGGCACCTCTTTTCTAGGCTGAAGAGGCCCAAACGCTGTAGCCTTTCCTCATAAAGAAGGTGCCCCAGCCCAGCAATCATCTTAGTTGCCCTCTTTTGCACCTTTTCCATTTCCACTATATCCTTTTTGAGATGTGGCAACCAGAACTGGACACAATACTCCAGGTGTGGCCTTACCATCGATTTGTACAACTGCATTAGCCATTTTGTTCTCAGTACCTTTCCTAATGATCCCAATCATAGAATTGGCCTTCCTCACTGCCGCCACACATTGGGACGACACTTTCATCCACCTGTCCACCCCCCCCCCAAGATCTCTCTCTTGATCTGTCACAGATAGCTCAGAAGCCATTAGCCTATATGTGAAGTTTTGCTTTTTGCCCCAATGTGCATGAATTACACTTACATTGAAACGCATCTGCCATTTAGCTGCCCATTCTGCCAGTTTCTAAAGATTCTTCTGGAGCTCCTCACAATCACTTCTGGTCTTCACCACTCAGAAAAGCTTGGTGCCATCTGCAAACGTAGCCACCTCACCTCTGTCTCCAGGTCGTTTATGAAAAGGTTGAAAAGCACCGGTCCCAGGACAGATCCTTGGGGCACACCGCTTTTCACCTCTCTCCACTGTGAAAATTGCCCATTGACACCCACTCTCTGTTTCCTGGTCTTCAACCAGGTCTCAGTCCAGGAGAGGACCTGCCCTCTAATTCCCTGACTGTGGAGTTTTTCAGTAGCCTTTGGTGAGGGACCACCTTCTGAAAGTCCAGATATATAATGTCCATGGGTTCTCCCGCATCCACATGCCTATTGACCTTTTCAAAGAATTCTATAAGGTTTGTGAAACTGTACAGTTTGCCCCTGATTGCGACTCCACTGTGGATTTTTTGCTCTGCCCTCCTGCACTAGATGGCTTTTTGCTTGTGTCTGATCTTAACTGTTTTTTTCCTTTCTGTCCACCAGGCATGTTTGTGTATTTAAACATTTATTTGGCACTTTTAGTAATTAGAGCCTACCCACTCAAAGCTGTGAATCATTGTTCTGGGTACAGGGTGTGATTCCCAGCAGTGTTCTGCAGTCGCATAGGCTGATAGTTTTGTGCCTGTCACAAGGGCTCACTAATTGGCATTGTGTGCAGCCGATCCTGAGCATGAACCGGTTTGAAAGCTGACAGGTCTGTCCAGTGACGTAGCTAGTGAGGGGCGGGGGACGGTCAGACCTAGGTACCAGCCTTGGGGGGGTGACATCACAAGTGACAACAATTGCTAAAATTGCGGTGGTTAGGAGTAATACCATCGTGCTATATACCGTTGGATGTGGCATTTACAGCGGAATGCAATTAATAAGCCAGAGTGAAATACCTCTATTCTATCCAAAGTTATGGCCCAAAACCAGAAAACAAAAAATATATATGGAGCCCTATGGAAAGTGAAACTGGGCCATATTGCGCATTTTCTCGCGAGTAGGCAAACTTGCAATAGCCCATCAGAATGGGCAGGCTGGGAGGAATCAACGACACCAGAATGGTCCCAATCCAATGAACGCAGCCCTGAGAAGGAAGTACTTCCTCCTGTGAATACGTGAGTCTGGTTCATAGGACCTCTGGACGCGATTGGAGATACCCAGGTATGGCAGGTTCCACACGTCCGACTTTCAGCACACTATGCGTCCTCTTCCACTGCTTTCATTGGTTCGATGGAGAATCTCCAGAAGCCTCTTAAATATTTGAAAGCTGTTTACAGTGTGG
Organism: Tiliqua scincoides; assembly: GCF_035046505.1. Taxonomy (NCBI): domain Eukaryota; kingdom Metazoa; phylum Chordata; class Lepidosauria; order Squamata; family Scincidae; genus Tiliqua; species Tiliqua scincoides. The sequence goes on along the minus strand of NC_089830.1, from coordinate 2,587,898 downwards.
TGAAGAGCCCAGATGCCTCAGGGGCACACAAGAGCATCCTAGTTTCACTCCCTTGCACCTGACTTTCTGACGTGGCCTACTTCTAAAACAAGGAGGTTGCGCATGCTCATCTCAGCTTGTAACCTGTGATGGACTTTCTGTTGGCAACCTTCAGTCTCGAAAGTCTCTGGTATCGCGCTCTGAATGGTGGTTCTGGAACAGCGTCTAGTGTAGCTGAAAAGGCCGATTCGGGAGTGACAATCCCTTCCACACCGGGAGCAAGTGCAGTCTGCCCCTGGTCTGTCTCCCTGGCTATGGGCCTTCCTTCTTTGCCTCTTTGACTCAGACTGTTGGCCAAGTGTCTCTTCAAACTGGGAGAGGCCATGCTGCACAGCCTGCCTCCAAGCGGGCCGCTCAGAGGCCAGGGTTTCCCACCTGTTGAGGTCCACTCCTAAGGCCTTCAGATCCCTCTTGCAGATGTCCTTGTATCGCAGCTGTGGTCTACCTGTAGGGCGCTTTCCTTGCACGAGTTCTCCATAGAGGAGATCCTTTGGGATCCGGCCATCATCCATTCTCACGACATGACTGAGCCAACGCAGGCGTCTCTGTTTCAGCAGTGCATACATGCTAGGGATTCCAGCACGTTCCAGGACTGTGTTGTTAGGAACTTTGTCCTGCCAGGTGATGCTGAGAATGCGTCTGAAGCAGCGCATGTGGAAAGAGTTCAGTTTCCTCTCCTGTTGTGAGTGAAGAGTCCATGACTCGCTGCAGTACAGAAGTGTACTCAGGATGCAAGCTCTGTAAACCTGGATCTTGGTATGTTCCGTCAGCTTCTTGTTGGACCAGACTCTCTTTGTGAGTCTGGAAAACGTGTTAGCTGCTTTACCGATGCGCTTAGCCTTCTGAAATCTGTCCAATCCTCTTTTAAAGGCATGTAGGCCAGATGCCATCACCATATCCTGTCCCAAGGAGTTCCACAGATTAATGATATGCTGGGTAAAGGAATATTTGCTGTGTTCTAACTCTCCTAACGCTCAGTTTTAGTGGATGTACCCTGTTTCTGGTATTGTGTGAGAGGGAAAAGAGCATCTCTCTATACACTCTATCATCCCCTGCATAATTTTGTATGTCTCAATCCTATCCCCCCTCAGGCACCTTTTTTTCTAGACTGATGTGGACACAGGCCAAGCTTGTTCGTGTCTGTACATATACTCTTAAATACTCTCAGATGCCATCATTGCTGCAAAATAACAGCAAAGGTCAAAAGTGATGGCAAGCTGCCTTTTGGAGGAATTTTTGTGCCATCTTCTTAAGGAGTAACCTCTAAGAAACCCTACAAAATTCATCAGAACTCAGTTTGAAAACCACAGGTTTAAGGGGCAGAGTGCTGAGTGTGAGAAACTTGGGTTCAGATTCCCCCTCACTAGGTGTCCTTGGCCCAGTCACTTCCTCTCAGCCTACACTGCAGGATTGTGGTGATAAAGTGAACTAATCCCCATGTACGAGAGGCTTGGAACGGTTGTGCAGAACAGTTGCACTTGCCCTATTTTATCCTTGTTTGGGTGCTGTTGAATATTCTTAGATTAGCCATTTTCAACATCTTTTTTTCTCACTGACCTCTGTGGTCTTCTCCATGGTCTTCACCTCTGGTGATGTCACTTCTGACTTCCGGGAGATTCTTTTGGGTTCTTCGGATCTGTTTTTTAGAGCAACTGCTTGAAGTAACAAATTCTCTGTCCCTTTTCCTCCACTCTGCTCTTCCTCTGTCCCTCTTCTTCCACCCCTCAGACAATTTGTTACTACAGACAGTTGCCCTAGAAACTGAACCTCACAATCCAGAAGAGATTTTCAACTATTTTCAACTGCTGTGTTCCAAACATCTGCGGACCTTTCGTGGCACACCAACGCGCCATGGCACGCTGGTTGAAAATCGCTGCCTTAGATGTTTCCTTTCAGGTGGAGCTCTGAAATTTGCCTCAGAGCTTTGAAATTGGTGGTACCACCCTTCCACTGGGCATATAAATGTAGTAAGGCAGTGGTTCTCACACATTTAGCACCAGGACCCGCTTTTTAGAATGAGAATCTTTCAGGACCCACCAGCAGTTATGTCATGACCGGAAGTGGCATCATCAAGCAGGGAAATCATCAAGCAGGGAAGCAGGCATCATCAAGCAGGGAAATCAAGCAGGGAAATCCTAGGCTGCAGTCCTACCCACACTTACCCAGAAGTAAGTCCCTGGTTAAAAGAATATACATAGTAGCTTATTAAAAGTACAGGTCTGTATCAATTCCCCAGTGCAGTCACACATCAAGGGAGCATCAAGTCTAACATATTAACATCAGAGGGGGCCTTTCTAACTGTGCCACCACTATTGGAGGTGAGGGGGATGGCGGCAAGAAAGAGGGCCTTCTCGGTGGTGGCTCCCCATCTGTGGAACTCTAGAGGCCAGAAGTGATACCAGACCAGAAAAGATCCATCTGAAATGTTGTGCGGTTCTTGAAAGATAGAACCTTTCTTCAATTGTAAAAATCTCTATGGGGATTTAGAACAGCCTGCCTATGTAAACCGCCTTCAATTAAAGTCTGAGGAGAAATCTGACGACCAAAAAAGGCGGTATATAAATACCATTATTATTCTTATTATCATTATTATTATCATCCTCCTCCTGGAATTGAGAACAGCTCCCTCTTTAGAGTCGGTGGGGGCTTAAGACCTTTTTATTTAGGGAGGCCTTTTATGCTGACGCCAGGGGGCATGGCACTTTTTAAATGTATTTTAATTTGGGATCCAGGTTTTTATTGTGTTTTATTGTTTTTAATGTCTTTCTATCCACCTTTAATGTATATATAAATATATGTAAATGTAACGTGTATATAAATGTTTTCAATGTGTTTTTAATTGGGAGCCACCTTGAGTGTCATTCATTGGTTAGAAAGGTGGGATATAAATTTCTTAAATAAATAAATAAAAATAAAAATATTGACATGAATCAGGATCCACCTGAAATTGGCTTGTGACCCACCTAGTGGGTCCCGATCCACAATTTGAGAAACACTGCAGGAAGGTGTTTCATTTCTGCTGACGTCAGTGTGGCTGTGGTAGCCCAACACCATGCAGGATTCCAAGCGTACTGCCTGGACTTTGCCAGGAGCTAGGATCGGTGGTGACTGAGCGAGACGGGTGCTCCTCGATAAAAGGGAAAGCCATGCTTGACATGCAACATGGCATGCGGTGTGCTTGGTAGGGCCATAACATTTATAACTTGTCAGAGCAGTTTAGGACCTAGTGTGTCCTTGAGCTCCAAGACAGCCGTTTTTCCCCTGTGGTTGTTAGTTCTTTGACACAGCGGAAATGCCTGTTTTTAACAGTGCTTTTGAAAGGGGGTTGCTGGAGGTTGTCTCAAGAGTTTAAGTTTGTGTTGCAACATCTACCGCTGTGTTTGGGGGGGAACCTTTTTATTTTAAAAGAGGCATTTGCTTGAACTGACGCTTTGAAAAGCGGGTGAGACGCTAAATGAACTTGCATCCATGTCACACGCAGGGTCATTTCTTAACGCTGCTGTCCTCAAGAGGCAGCCTGAGTGTGTGAGAAGCAGATTTGAACTCGGATCCTTCCTTCAGGCGTGGATATCTGTAGTTAGCGGCTGCACTGCAGACCAGCCAACAAGGTTCATGGTTGGTTCCATCAGTGCGCAGGTGGCACGGTGTATGAACAGTGTATGCTGGAGCTGTTTGGGTCTGAGGCTGGGACATCAGTCTGCTCCCTCCGAGCGGTTTGTTTTTTGTGCCAGGTGTCACTGAACCAGGTTGGCAGTCAGTCGATGCCGGGTCTGTCTTTGCCCAGCAGTGGCCCTGCCTGGTTTCTTCTTTTTTTGAGAGAGCCTGGAAGTCTTTGTGAGAGCATGTGAGGACATTGCCTAGCAACCACATCACTCGCTCCCTGGTCTCCTCCTCCTTCGCTTCTCACGGATAGCAGCTCAGCCGGCAGTGATGGGAGAGGAAAGGGGGACGTGTTGCGCAAGGAGACGGTGGGAAGCCTCATGCAAAGGAGGGCACTTCTGTTCTTGCCTGCCTCCCTCTTCCTCTTCCCCATATGCCTCTCTCTTCTCTTGGTTCCTTAACTGGTTCTAACTGGTGTCTCCCTTGGCCAGCACATCCTTCCCCCTCTTTCTGGAGTCCACGGATTTTGGCTGACTTGGTGGCCAACCAGCAATGTGTCTTGCCCAGATGCCACTCTTGCCCAGAGGGATGGACTCCTGTCCCTGACCTGGCCATGTGCTTCCAAAATGCAGCACAAGATCCTGAACAATTCCTGGCTCTCCTCTAGTGTGCCAAATTCAGAGCATGACACACGGGTTGGAGATGACGCCTAGCTTTTGCGTAGAGGTTGTGGCTGGAGGCAGGGTGGGAATTGTTCAAGCAGTTGGGCAACACTGGGCTTCAGACGACCTCGGAAGCCTGGTAGAATGGCAGGCACTGCCCTCTTCAGCTCTCGAGTGTGTGTGTGTGTATGTGGGGAGGGGGGAGGAAAAGACTGGGGATTGTCAGTTTGGCCCTGTGATTTTTCTGAATGCCCTAGAAATGCAGCCTTCGTCTCACCTTAGGCACTGGGGAGCAGTCATGTTAGCTTCCAAAATGCCATAGCAAACAAGATCCCCACTCTCCAGCTCCAAGGTTGAGAAGGCTCATCAGGGTGTTTCCCTAAAATCTAACTGCTTGGCAGCCTGATGCATGCAGTGCTTTATGAATAAAGGCCATTATTCTTGGTGCTTCTGCAATCTTTTTGACAGGAATAGTCCAAAAAGAAGGTTAAACTGTTCAACAGGTGCTTAAAAAAAAAAAAAAATCCAGGCTCCACTAGAACTCCAGTAATAAAAGCAGAGATGACCTTATTAATCTTGCATATTAAACTGGATTTATATATATATATTCCTTCTAGTTCAGTGATTTTAATGAACTCCTGCATGTGGCTATGAATAGTTAGAGTGCTTTAAAAAGCTTCCATCACTGCTCCTTCCTCCTTTTGGAAGGAAGCTGGAATTCCCAGGTGTCTGATGAAGAGGCAGGTGCTCCATGCTGAGGTTTATTCACTCTCAGGAATGTGAGGTTGGGCAAATCGAGCCTTATGCTGTAAGGGCAGGGGGCACACAGACCACATAATGCCAGAACCAGGGGACATCCACTAAAACTGAGCGTTGGGAGAGTTAGAACAGACAAAAGAAAATATTTCTTTACTCAGCGTGTGGTCGGTCTGTGGAACTCCTTGCCACAGGATGTGGTGATGGTGCCTGGCCTGGATGCCTTTCAGAGGGCATTGGGCAGATTTCTGGAAGAAAAGTCCATCATAGATTACAAACCATGGTGGGTATGTGCAACCTTCTGGTTTTAGAAGTAGACTGTCTCTGAATGCCACGCGCGAGGGAGGCTGTTGACCCCTCCCTCTCATCCGATGTTCAGCCTTCTTCTAGAACCAGGAGGTTGGGTATACCCATCATGGCTTGTAGCTTGTGATGAACCTTTCCGCCATCAATCTATCCACTCCCCTTTTAAAGGCATCTAGGCCAAGTTCCATTGCCGCACCCTGTGGCAAGGAGTTCCACAGATTAACTACACGTTGGGAAAAGAGCTTGGTATGTTTAGCCTGGAGAAAAGATGCCTAAGGGAAGCTATGATTTCTGTCACAGAAGAAGGGCAGACTTGTTCTCAGTGCCATCTAAGGTGAACCTAGAACTTACAAGTTGAAACTGCAGGGATGTTGATCTTGGCTATAAGTGACAAAGAATTTTGCAACTGTAAGGGCTATCTGGCATTGGAACAGTCTGCCTTGTGCAATAGTGGGCTTTTCCTCCTTGGAGGCATTCAAGGAGAGGCTTGTCAGGGTTGCTGCACCACTTGCTTTCACTGAGTTGCAGGTTGGACTCAATGAACTCCGCAGTCCCTTCCAAATCAAACGTCTTGTGATTCTACAACCCTGCTGCATCCAGAGGACCTGGGCATGTTCCCTTATGCCTGGAATTCCCCCTGCCACAACAGTAGCAAAATTAAGTAGAACCCCATATAATAATTAGAACAAAATTAGCTTTGGGGTTGCAGCAGCCAGGGGTTTACTAGGCTGTTGTGATGATAAACAGCCTAATTTTCTAATGGCTCATGAAATTTTAGACAGGCGACACGGGCACAAATGGGAAGTAATTACTGAAAGTGTTCAGCACATTTCGGAGTGCTTCATATACATTATGGGCTCAGTTCAGACATTGTCTCCAACCCTGGCTAAGGAAGAGCTCAATTTTGATTTGACCTGAGGTTTGAATGCTTTGGTTCGACTGGCCAGCAAACTGGAAACCGTGGTTTGAAAGAGATTTGCGAGCCATGGTTTGTGCCAGCCTTGGTTTGCTATGATGACTCCATAGTTTTGACCATCGTTCCTTCTCTAGTGACACACCTGCGCTGTGGAGACGAGAATTAAAGACCAAGAATTAAAGACCAAGAAAGGCGGTATATAAATACTGTATATTATTATATTATATTATTAACCTGATCATGGAATGGAGGGAAGCAAAAAAAATGAGTGAACAAGCAACACTAAACCGTGGTTGTGTTTAGAAGTTCAAGCTGTGGATTGGATTATTAAACAGACTTTGCACAACCCTCTCCCCGCCCTTCCCCTGCCCCGTTCCAAATTCTGCACCAAACTTAGCTGGTCTGGTGGGACTCTGTCTCTCTGCCAGTGTGCACCAGCTCCCTGCACTGCTGCAGAACATTTTATGGTGCTTTTGCGTCGGTGAAATGCATGTTCCACCAGCGCAGGCCTTAGATAGAATTGAACTGTAAGTGAAATGGACTGTTGTGCTAGGAAGCTACGTATCTACTCTGGCGGTGATGGTGGAGACACACGGAGCGGCCTAGTGCAGGGCTCCCTGTGTAAAATGTCCTCGTTAAAGCAGGCATTTTTCTCTGAACTGATTTGGTGAGCAGAAGACGACACAACAAACTTGTGCCTTTGTTCCTTCCTGCTGTCAGATCTCTGTTTGTTCTTGCATGGTGTGAACCGCTCTCTAGCAAGCCCTCTTTTTCTCATTAGCATTGCCGAGTCATTTGGAGCGGGCGGTTCTGCTTGGAAACGGTGGTTTGCTGTTGCCGTCTCTTCCTGGATGTCTTTTGACGCTGTAATGTGGGGATCTGGTAATTATTATTACCTGGGGGGTGGGGGTTGCAGCACTGCCTGAAGTGATGCAGGTGGCATTTGCAAGGAGACAAGATGGGGAGTTGATTGTGTGGCGTTGTGAAGAAGAAGGAGACGTAACAAAACGTGTTGGCTGCTTTGGCAAAAAGCCTGCTATTTATGCAATCTGCTTTGGTGTGTGTTTTTTCATGAGGAGTTGAAACTCAGCACAATTGTGGAAATGGATCAACTTGGCTTATGGTAAACATGCAGTGTGGTAATATACAGTATATATATGTGCTCCCACTATGCACTGCAAGAGCAGGCAAATTCAATGGTGTTTAAAGTATAATTGGGAAAATCCCATTGATTAACAGAATTGCATCAGCACTCTTTTGCTGTTAACCCATGGGCGTGTAGCTGGACTGAGTAGAGATTTTCTGCCACTATTGAACATAGTGTGTATATTTAGTGCACTGTTTCTCAAACTGTGGATCTGGACCCACTTGGTGGGTCATGAGCTGATTTCTGGTGGATCCCACAGAGCCTCCGATGAAAACACAGGTGATGGAAAGATCAGTTGTCTAAGGCGCAAATGCTAACCAACTTTCCAGCACTGACATAGCTGTGCCAATGGGGCAGGAGGTCTGGTCTAGAGGGTAGAGCCTCTGTCTGCCTGAAGATAACATCCACAAGGTCGCCAGTTCGAGGCCACCGGCACCGTGCGACCTTGAAGCAGCTGACAAGCTGAGCCGAGTTATTCCATCTGCTCTGAGTGTGGGAGGATGGAGGCCAGAATGTGAAGCCAGATTGGAAGGAAACACCTTGAATGTTGTGGTTCTTGAAAGAAAGAACCTTCTTTCAACTGTAGAAATCCCTGTTTAATAAGGGATTTAAAGAAAAAGCCTGCCTATGTAAACCGCCTTGAATAAAGTCTTGAATAAAGACCAAGAAAGGCGGTATATAAATACCTGTTGTTGTTGTTGTTGTTGTTGTTATGTGTTGCATCTTGCAGTCGGGTGGCAGTCACAGAGGCCTCCTTAAGGTAAGACAATGTTTGTTCCCTTACCTTGGAGCTGCACTGCCCTTGTCTCGGTGCTGGAACGTTGGTTAGGATTGCGCCCTAATTGCCTCAAGCCCTGATAAAATCAGAAAGCTGCTGACTCCCCTGCAGACAGCTGAGCTCCTGTAGTTTGCAAGCTTGTGTCAATACAGGGAAGTACTGTAAATCGGTGGTTTTCACACATTTAGCACCGGGACCCACTTTGTAGAATGAGAATCTGTCAGGATCCACCAATAATGATGTCATGACCGGAAGTGACATCATCAAGCAGGAAAATTTTTCACAATCCTAGGCTACAATCCTACCCACACTTACTAAGGAGTAAGTCCCATTGACTATCATTGTTAAAAATATATATATATATATATACAGAGTAGTTAAAAGTACAGGTCTGTAACAATTCCCCAAATGCAGTCACATACCATGGGAGCATCAAGCCTAATATATGAAAAATAAAATATTGAAATGAATGGGGGCCCACCTGAAATTGGCTCACAACCCACCTAATGGGTCCCAACTCAGTTTGAGAGACACTGTTGTAAATGTTCTAGTATCTATTCTGGTGTGTTTTCATGTCCCTCAATGACAGGTAGTGGGGGCAGGTGAAAACTGGGTCACTTAACTAAGCCCTTCAAGCCTTAAGGCTATTCATCAGCGCTACTTGGTTACAAGAAATGGATTAAGATTTTTTTCTTTTCTTTCTTACCCTGCACATGCCTGATCTCGTCTGATCTCAGAAGCTAAGCAGGGTCAGGCCTGGTTAGTACTTGGATGGGAGACCGCCTGGGAATACCGGGTGCCTAAGGTTGCCAACCATTTTTGCAAATACATACATGTAAATAAATTTAAAAAATATATATCTAGATCACCATTTTTTAAATTCTTGTAAAGCTAGGTGGGCCCCAATACAGTGTCATTTTAAAAAGTGGGTTTCAGTGCTTAAAAGTCTGTGAATTGTTTTAGTGTGTGTGTCTTCCCTACACATGCACAAACAGAAGGGTGCAAATGTAAATGGGACACAGGGCACATAGGAGTCCTTATAGAGCAATCCTATCTTGTGCTGCAACAGGAAAGCCATGAGGCTTGTGCTGTATCCAGCGCAAGATAGGACGCCAAAGTGGCTCAGGCAGAGGTAAGACCTGGGTAAGCCACTGCAGCCCCTATGGGTCTTCTTGGACCTGCGCCACTTCAGAAGGTGGCGCAACTCAGAGGAGAGAGGAGTAGCTTGAAACCGTTCCACGTTGCTCAGGTACGGGTGTTGGAATCTGACATAACAGTTGGATTCTAGCCCCGCCTCCTTCTCTCTGCCCACCTGCCCCTGGGGTTGCCCTCCCTCCATCCCGGAACGCTTCCACCCGGCCCACCCCAGAGCCTTGCTTCGACCAAGCTTGCCCTGCAAGTTGCCATGGGGGCTGGATGCAGCCCCCATGTGCCAGCACACCTCCCAAGGCATGTTTGCACCCCTCTTAGGCTGGCGCAAGGGACTTGCTTGGGGTATTGTGACATTAAGGAATGTTCGTGAGCATTCCAACTACTGTGGAGGAAGGCTCAGTAATGGAATGTTGGCAATTAGTGCACATGTTGTGAAGGGCACAGAAACGTGATTTGAATGGGAAAACTTCACTGGAGGCATGGGAGAAGACAGCCTGTCTGGTGATGGTGGTGGTGGTGGTGATAGGAAGGGAGGGGGAGTTTCTGCATGAACTGAAAGCATACTCCTAGAACTTGCTGCAACCTCCAAGAAAGACTTGCCTTTTCAAATTGGTCTCCATGGTAGATATGCAGTAGTTACTTGGCAGTCCATTTGATGTGGAAAGTTTTCCCTGTGGGTAGAAATTAGAAAACCACTGGGCTGGGAGGCTAGACTCTGGGTGGACTTAATTTCACCCACTGCTTAGAAAGGGGAAAGTCAAATCTTCTCATTGGGGTGTGCGTTCGGTGCCAATTGCTGTACAGAATACAAAAGAGAGAGTCCCTTCTCTCTGGGCTGCTTCCCCTCTTAAATCAAGAAGCAAGCAAAGATGAAAGAGAAGCATTTATCCTACTCCTCAACTGCTTGTTCATGAGAACACTGCCAGGTCACAACCACCTTCTCAAGGTAGAAAGGTTGCTGTTGACATTGACTCGTGCCTGTCTTGGCTTCTGAGTTGTTTATGGTTTTATCCAGGTACTTCCTTGCGTCATGAGAGCTGGAAATGTTGAACGAGAGCGAAAAAGAGAAAAGATTCTCAGGAAGCTGAATTCTGCACTCCATATTGTGTTCTGTGGCTCACTTGGCAGTGTGCAACACACGTAGCTCTGCCTAGAGCATTGTCTTGCAGAGGGAAGCTATTGACAACCTCATTGATTTTTGTGACATTCCCCCTCTTCTAAGCAGCCTGATTTACAAGTCATTGTTCCTGAACTTACTACAGCTAATTTTCTGCAATGAAATATACATATACATATATAGACACGCACACACACACACACACATTTATGCAGAGATTGCATAAATTTATGTAAATAGTATCAATTTGCGCAAATTGCATACGTTGCCCGAACTTGCGTAAATTGCCTAAACTGGTGTTTCTCAATCTGTGTGTCGGGACCCACTTGGTGCGTCGCAACCCAACTTCTGGTGGTCCTGCAGAGCCTCGGTGTTGGAAAGATCAGATGACTAATGGCCCCAAGCCTTGAGGCTGTTAAAAAACCAGACAGCTGCTAACTGCCCTGCAAAGAGCTGAGCTCCTGCAGTTTGCAAGCTTGTGTTAAGTACAGGGAGATAAACGTCTGGCTGTCTTTTTTTCTGGTGTATTTTTTTCCCCAAGTCCATCAAAGACAGGTGGCTGGGT
>NC_089830.1:2439360-2574360 GCF_035046505.1 Tiliqua scincoides | reverse complement strand
GCATACTCAGTTGACTCCTGAAGCCTTTTCCACAACTGGATATAGTCACAAGGCAGTGGAGGTTTGAGGTCAGAGTTTCCTTCTCTTAGATGAGCTGCCTTCCCAGGCTGACAAGTCCCATCTACCCGGTGGCTCGGTTGGCTCGGTCATGTCGTGAGAATGGATGATGGCCGGATCCCAGAGGATCTCTTCTATGGAGAACTCGTGCAAGGAAAGCGCCCTACAGGTAGACCACAGCTGTGATACAAGGACATCTGCAAGAGGGATCTGAAGGCCTTAGGAGTGGACCTCAACAAGTGGGAAAACCTGGCCTCTGAGCGGCCCGCTTGGAGGCAGGCTGTGCAGCATGGCCTTTCCCAGCTTGAAGAGACACTTGGCCAACAGACTGAGGCAAAGAAGGAAGGCCCACAGCCAGAAGGACAGACCAGGGACAGACTGCACTTGCTCCCGGTGTGGAAGGGATTGTCACTCCCGAATCGGCCTTTTCAGCCACACTAGACGCTGTTCCAGAACCACCATTCAGAGCGCGATACCAGAGTCTTTTGAGACTGAAGGTTGCCAACAACAACATACTCAGTTCTCAGACCCTATTTGTTTCTCAAGGTGTGCTCATAGGAGCCCTGGGGCTCCTTGAGTCCCCTTCAGGGGCTCCACAAGCATACCTGCGCCCTTGACCAGTTTGCTTGTCCATCCTACTTGCCTCCTCTATTCATGGCTCTTCTTCCTCATTCCCCTCCTTCCCAGTTCTTCGTCATCTATTTGGCATTGGGCTTGCCTTTCCACACATGTGCTGCTGCTTTGGGTCTCTCAAAAACTCCATGTATGCACCAGAGGGGCTCCCTGAGACTTCCTTTTAGGAGTGTAAGGTGCTCTGGAGACCAAAACTTCTGAGAACTGCTGCCCTAGGGTATCTAATGCTGTGTAATGGATATACATTCTTCCTTGCATCTACCTTGTATTTCTCTTCCCTTACGTTCCTTCACATGTGCTGAGTTACAGATTGTAAGCTATTTGGGGCAGGGACCCATCCTCTTTTTACTTTGTCAGCCACTATGCCCAGTGATGGTGATATGACGAACCAGATCGTGGCTGTTGGTGGGAGGAGATGAAAATGAACATCAGGAACTTAAAAAAACTGTGATATGCTCCAATTTTGGAATTAATGTTTGAAGTTTGTCTAGTTAAATCAGAGTTTTGGAAACGGAGTGCAGAACCAACCAGAGAAGGGATGGAATGGGTTTGGGGGGGAGCCTCTGATCCTTAGCTGTAATTCACCCACAGGCTGCTAAATTGGGAAGGTTAAAAATGAAATCAGGATTAAAGTGTCTAATTCGTATTTGCTTGTCCATCTGCCTGCCGTCAGGTGGGAAGCTTGGAGCCCATCTACAGTGCTGTACTCCATTTACCAAACTTGCAGTTCCCTTGATCAGGATGCGATACGTATTTCGTGGCATATTGCGAAGTCCCCTGTATTGTCTTTCCTCTGCATCCATTTTTGCAGAGGTTAAATGCTGATGACTGTCGATGCTGGACATCTGGCAGGCAGGCACGCTGGGGGTTGTTTTCATTAAAGCTAAGCACCATTTTGCAGAGCGGTAACAATAAAGCTGCATCACTTAGAGAATTCCGGCGAGGTTTGCAAAAGTTGTTCTGAAATGGAGAAGGCCGTATAGAAAGGACCTGATGTTCGCTCAAGCTGAAACACATTTGCCATCAAATGTCTAATTCACATGCCCAGAAAACAGATATGGTAGAACTAGGGTTGCTTAGAAATGTTGGGGGGTTCAACTTGTTTTGACCCAAGTAAAAATGTGTGTTTTGGGGTGTTTTTTTTTCTGTCTGGGGATGTGTATAATTCTTGTCCACGCCGCAAGAAATTCTGCATGTGCGGGGCTGGCCTCCCATGAGGCCGCCTGAGGTCACCATCTCAAGTGGCAGAATGACAGGGGCACCTACCTCTGCTTGCCCCCACTGCTCCTATTTCACCACTCTCCTCTCCTCAACACTTCCTGTTCCATTCCCCCTTTCCTTTTCAAGTCCTCTGACAAACTGACTTTTGAGAATGGCTTCTCTAGGACACAGTGGTGCTGTGACAGCAGCTGTTACCCTGCACATGCCCGATCTCGTCTGATCTCGGAAGCTAAGCAGGGTCAGGCCTGGCTAATACTTGGATGGGAGACCACCTGGGAATACCGGGTGCTGTAGGCTTATACCATGATCTTGGAAGCTAAGCAGGGTCAGGCCTGGTTAGTACTTGGATGGGAGACTGCCTGGGAATACTGGGTGCTATAGGCTTATACCAGAGTCTTTCGAGACTGAAGGTTGCCAACCAACCAGTGGTGCTGTGAATGGGTAAGGCCATACTGAATGAACATCCATGCTGAGGATATTCTAGGAAGCAACTTCCACAGCCAAGATGGTGCCACCAGTAGTGCAGCAGAGGGTGGGTTTTTTGTGGAGTTTGGGTGTCCTGTGCAAGGGAACTGTGGGATGAACCCTCAAGGGGCACCCTATAAATGGATGTTATGCATTTCCTCAAGCACTGAGCTCTCATTTCTCCCCATGTCATCTCACAGTTCCTTTTAATGCTCTCCAAAAGCCACTTACATTAAAAGTCCTGATAACAATGCCGCATATTGCTATGAATTTAATTAAAGTTGGTTAAAAAATAGAGAATTAATCAACTGAACTAAAAAAAGAAACATTTAATTGGGTGGACAGTCATACCCTCCAGAAACTGGCGTCTACGCATTGAAACAAGAAGGGAAAATTCTTTTTCTATTTAAACAAAAGCTCAGATTATCCTTAAACTATCATGTGGTGGAAATTGCAGGGGGGGGGGGGAAATGACTGGAACAGTTTAAACCTGTTAAGGCAATGTGTAGTAAATAGTGCTTGTTTTATAACCATGGAATGCAAAATGACAGTCATCGGCTGAGTTCTTCCAATTGACCTGTTGAAGAAAATGACTTTGCTTAGCTGTGAAAATGGCGGGGGGAGGGTGTCCGATGAGGACTTGGAGCAGCTGGAGAGACACAACCAGCTGCAAGGAAGATGATGTCTGCCCAGGTTTAAATAAATGTAGTGTGTGTTATGAAGCAGTCCAGATCTGGAAGGACACGGTGGAGCTTTATAAAGTAGTGGGTGGTGTGTTGCGAGCAAAGAGGGGGATTCATTTTTTCCCTCCCCATACTCGCAGTGTGTGTGGGGGGGAGTGAGGGTGTTGCCAAAGTGGATTTGCAGCAGGATCTGGGCAGATAGATGGAAGTATTGAGAGCTGGTGTAGCCCAGTGGCTAATAGTGCAATCCTTATACATCAGTGGTCTTCAACCTTTTTTGTTCCACGACCCCAATAAATGAAGAATGAGACTGGAGACCCACCCCCAATCCCAGCCTGGACCTAATCTGCCCACTCCCAGCCTCTGTTGCCACCCACCCCTGGCTGCCCTGTTTCCCCATATCTCTTGTGTCTTCACAACAACCCTGTTAGGTAGCAACATAAGCAAAACCGGCCCTAGGAGCTGTGGGGAAAGATAGCAAGGTTGTACCGGATTTTATCAAGGGCTCAGTTTGCCAAGGTTAGATCCAAGCCCTGTCTTGTACAGGCTTTGAAAGGTTGCCACAACTCCCCAAATGAGGCTTTGTGACCCCACTGATCCACAGATTGAAGGACACTGCTATACATGCAAGTTCTACTGTGTTCATTGGGGCTTGCTCCCAGGTAAATGTGTACAGCGGGCCTTTGGCATATGCAGTTGCCAAATCTGTGGATTTCCAGCAACTGCAAATGCTCTCCTGGGGCCTCAGAACTCCTCCAGGATGTGACTGGAAGTTACTTCTGGTTTGCATAAGTGTCCTCTGGGGATGTTCTGAGGTGTGTGTGTGGGGGGGGGCAGTATATAGCATCATTGGTAGATACTTCCAGGTTGGGAGGCCAGATGTGACATGACAAACACCTGTGAGTGGCTCAGGGTGGACAAGAGGGCTTTTTTGAGCAATGAAAAGTGTGCTTTGGAGCTCTGCCCACTGAGCCAAGCCTCCTAACGCTGCGTGTTGTGTTGTGTTGCTGGTCTTGCTGCCGGGCAGCAGGTGTTGAGGGATCCCATGCAGAACGCCAAGCACCACATCAGGTACCACTGATGGTGCCTGTAGCACTGGTTGAGAAACACTGCTCCAGGTCTCAGTCTTCCCTTCTGAAATAATAGGAATTGCAATTCTTACCTTACAAGGTGGTGGAAAAGATAGCATTGAGACAAGAGCCTGTGAAGTGCATTGCATGCTCAGAAAAAGCTACGCAAGGGCTTAGTGTTCATTATGTGCATAATGCTCACAAAAGTGTTTGAACCAGGCCCAGGTCTTTCTTGCATGGCGTCCATGGCGTACAAGGACCTGGAGCTACAAAGTTGGAGAAGGTGGGTGGGTGGAATTCATCAAGCGACCTGTCAGGCCTGTGACTGCTAGACTTGTAGATGCCTATGTTTGTCTTGGACCTGAATTTCCCTAATTTCAAGGTCTTTTGTGCTGTGATCACCATCGCAGCTATTCAGTGACATTGCCCTTGTGACTTGCTGGTGAAGGGAGGCCTGAAATTGAGGAGCGCCATGCGCGCACGTGCCTTCCGAACTCCAGAATGACGAGTTCTCCAAGATCATTTGATGACAGTTTGTTGGCAACCTTCAGTCTCGAAAGACTCTGGTATTGCGCTCTGAAAGGTGGTTCTGGAACAGCGTCTAGTGTGGCTGAAAAGGCCAATTTGGGAGTGACCATCCCTTCCACACCGGGAGCAAGTGCAGTCTGTCCCTGGCCTGTCTCCCTGGCTATGGGCCTTCCTTCTTTGCCTCTTTGCCTCAGTCTGTTGGCCAAGTGTCTCTTCAAACTGGGAAAGGCCATGCTGCACAGCCTGCCTCCAAGCGGGCCGCTCAGAAGCCAGGGTTTCCCACCTGTTGAGGTCCATCCCTAAGGCCTTCAGATCCCTCTTGCAGATGTCCTTGTATCGCAGCTGGGGTCTACCTGTAGGGCGCTTTCCTTGCACGAGTTCTCCATAGAGGAGATCCTTTGGGATCCGGCCATCATCCATTCTCACAACATGACTGAGCCAACGCAGGCATCTCTGTTTCAGCAGTGCATACATTCTAGGGATTCCAGCACGTTCCAGGACTGTGTTGTTTGGAACTTTGTCCTGCCAGGTGATGCCGAGGATGCGTCGGAGGCAGCGCATGTGGAAAGCGTTCAGTTTCCTCTCCTGTTGTGAGTGAAGAGTCCATGACTCGACAGTTATGTGAAATGAAAGAAGCCATGAAGGACTGAGAAGCGGTAAAGAAAAAACAGGGCACCCAAGCAGGCTGAGCTGGTGTGCTGAAGAGAGCCTGGGAAGAATGGGTGTTAATTGGTTAATGCTTGTGGAGTGCCCTGGAGACGAGAAACGGATGTGCAAGTGGCGGGTGTTATCATTATGCTGACAAGGAAAGTGTGGCAGGATGGAGACTTGGCGCTCGGGGACCCGTTGGTGCTGATTAAGAGACAGTTTTGAGAGAGAAAGTTTTTGGAAAGGGGATATGATGTCCCTAGAGGAGAGAGGCAGCTGTGGCTGGAGCATGGGGAGTTCATTTCTCAGTTTGCCTGTCCCTTGGAGAAAGGGGAGGCATCTTTGGCCCAGTTCCTGCATTGATAGAAGTGTCACGATTGCATCTGTGCGACTGGGGCTCCATGTCATCTGGGTGGCAACACGCACAGGAGTAAATCCTCTCTGAGAGCTCGGCCGTCTGAGCTGCGGCTCCATTCTGCATCAACCTGTTAGGAACATAAGAAGAGCCCCACTGGATCAGGCCATAGGCCCATCTAATCCAGCTTCCTGTATCTCACAGCAGCCCACCAAATGCCCCAGGGAGCATACCAGATAACAAGAGACCTGCAAGGCTTCCTGGGAATTGTAGTTAAGAACATAAGAACAGCCCCACTGGATCAGGCCACAGGCCCATCTAGTCCAGCTTCTTGTATCTCACAGCAGCCCACCAAATGCCCCAGGGAACACACCAGATAACAAGAGACCTCATCCTGGTGCCCTCCCTTGCATCTGACATAGCCCATTTCTAAAATCAGGAGGTTGCGCATACACATCATGGCTTGTAACCCGTAATGGATTTTTCCTCATCAGCCTGCACTCCTTCATCCTTCATCAGCCTGCACTCTTGGCTGCCCCGCAAGATCCTATTAAGTATCTTCCTTCCCAGTCTTTTCATGCAGTCATTAGGAAGACTTGTGTGCCATTTCAAGGAAGGCCGCAGGCAGTCCGTCACCGTGGACAGCCAGCAAGTCCATAAAGTCTTGCTACGTCCTGTTGAAATAGCCTCTTAATCGAAGCAGGTCATGTGGTTTTGGTGTCAGGTTGTCTGAGGTGTCTTTTCTGGCTGGGGCATCTCCCATCTTTAAGGGTGGGGGCACTTTGGTGCAGCCAGTCATGTGACCTCTGTGATGCTACTTCCCCTCTGCCCCAATTGTCCATACGCCCAAAGGCATGCAGTAATTTATCAGGGCAACAAAAGAGAATATTGGAGGTGCTCAAAGGGGTTTCTTTACTGGCTGCTAGTTAGCAGAAGTGGCCCCTCCTGGCTTCCTTTTGCCAGACATCCATTTGCCAGTCTTTTAATGCTGTTGGTTCTGAGACAAGCCGGTGCTGCTGCCCCACGGATCTTACCTGTCTTAATAGGCAGGGTGAATTTTAAGTGAGAAGCAAAATATTCACATTCTTTCTAAAGAGATCCTACACTGTGAATCTCCATCATGTTTTGCCCCCTCCTACCACACAGTTAGTGGCCCTTACAGCAAAGCGTGGGTGCACACTTTGCTTTCTTCACTGTATGCTCCTGCAGTCGCGCAAGGATGTGTTGCAAAGGAGAATATGGGCTGCTGGGCATTTTGTCACATGCTCCTTCGCATCTATGGGCAGGAAGTCTGGTCTAGAGGGTAGAGCCTCCATTTGCCTGAAGATTAACATCCACAAGGTTGCCAGTTCGAGGCCACCGGCACCGTGTGACCTTGAAGCAGCTGGCAAGCTGCAGCTGAGCTGTTCCATCTGCTCGGAGCGTGGGAGGATGGAGGCCAGAATGTTAAACCAGATCGGAGTGTAACACCTTGAATGTAGTGGTTCTTGAAAGAAAGAACCTTCTTTCAATTTGTAAAAATCCCTGCGTGGATTTAATAAGCCTGCCTGTGTAAACCACCTTGAATAAAGTCTTGAATAAAGACCAAGAAAGGCGGTATATAAATACTGTATATTATTATTATTATTATTATCTCCGTTAGCTCTGATCTGAAATGATAGCCTGCTTGGTACAGATAAGGCAATGCTATTTTTCCCTGTCCGTTTGTCTTCTCTCCCCCACCCTTGTCTGCGTTTAATTGTCAATAGCTGGGAAATCCAGCTCATGTTGCCCAGTTGTCTCCTGTGACATCCATTGTCTTGTTCTCATGTTTGGTGCACAACCTTGCTTGTGGAAGCTGCGTACAGTATCGACCAATCTGAGTGTGCTGGAGAGAGCCAAGGCCAGTGGAGAGCTCCCTGTGGCCTGCGCTTGTCCCAGTCAGAAGGCAACCGCTGTCTAATGTAGGCGCAGACTAAAAATTAAGGACGTACAGCATAATCCTATCTTGCGCTGGAAGAGGAAGGCCAAGAGGCCTGCGCTGTATCCTGCACAAGATTGGGGCCAGAAGTGGCTCAGCCAGACACAAGGGGAAACTCTTCCCCTTACCCCTAAGTAAGCCACCATGGCCCTATTGGGTTTCCTTGGACTTGTGCCACCTCAGGAGGTGGTGCAAGTCCGAGGAGAGCAGAACCGCTTCAAATCGCTCCGCGCTGCTCAGGGAACGGGGTTTGGATCCGGCATAATTGCTGGATCTCAGCCCCACCTCCCACTCCCTGCCCATCCGCCCCCTGGAACACCCTCCCTCCCGCCTCATCCCCCCTTCTTCCCCAGACCCCTGAGTTGGCTGGGCTTGGCCAACACAACCCTGTCTCTCCAGGTTGGTGGGGAGCCTGAATGCAGCCTCTGTGGGTAGGCGCACCTCCCTGTACCGCCCCAGGTGCAAACATGCTTTACAGCACGTTTGTGACCCTCCTGGGCTGGCACAAGGGACTTGCACTGGCCTAATGGCAAGTTAGGATTGCTCCCATAGGCAACCATGAAGCGTGTTCCTAATCTTTATTGAAACTCTCACTGTTTTCTCTTGACATTTTGCAGATGTGGAACCTTTGCTACAAATTTTGCTTAGGTTGTAATATGGGTTCTCCCCCGCTCCCATGATTTGAATGCTGTAAAGATAAAGATAACAGCCCTTAGCTATGCTGTTTTGCTGTGGTTCCCAAACTGTGTGTCGCAGCACCTGAGGGCACGCGGCAAACTCACAAGGATGCCATGGGATGTCCCGGTTGCCTTTTCTTCCTGACTCACTAGGGCGCCCCTGTTTTGGATCACATGAGATATTGTGTGGACTGGGATGGCAGCATCTGGAAGAGTTGGGAAGAAGAGGCTGCCATGAAAGAAAGGTGCCGTGACCATGGTAAGTTTGGGAACTGCTGGACTAGGGGTTGGACCAAAGTCTTTGAAGAAAAATGTGGGTTTTGAGGAGCAATTTAAAGGGAATAAGGGAGGTTGCCTTGTGGGGTGGGGCATTCTGGGAAGTAGTTGTAAGTGTCTAGAACAGTAAGGGAAAATGATGGGAGGAAGTTGAGGAAGCAGACATCTTCAGATGGTGGTACAGCATGTTCTCTATATCTGGTCCCCAAATTAGAAGATGCTGGGGAAGATCTCCAAGGCTTCAATGAGCCACTGAGAGCCAGACAGTACTGGGCGGAAGGAATCCGAGAACTTATGTGATATCAGACAGCTTCATAAGGGCCAAACTAGACATTGCAGTGAGCCTTGTGGTTTTGTGTCAGAGGCCTGAAGCAGGGTGAAACCACTGTGGTGTGAGGAAGAGACTTTAGCGCTTTGCTCCTGTCATTGCTCTGGTCCTGACTGCGTCCTCTCCCTGTGCTTGTTTTATTGAGGAAAACATTTTGCTGAAAGTCAATGGAAGGGTTTTGAGTCCCCCCCCCCCCCAGTAAAATAGCAGTGCAACAGTGGAGTTGTGTGGGATCCGGATCAGAACTGTGACAGGCAAAGTACTAAGTCAGTAGTGTAGCTGGGGGGGCAAAATGGTAAGTACTGCAGGCGCCCCAATGTGCTATGTAAGCAGCCCTTCGCACTCACCATCAGGGCCATGGGCAGTGATGGGAACATACAGGTGTTTGCTGAACCAAACAGCTTCTCCGGCATGTTGCTGTCCGTGTCCAGAATGGGAGGAAGCCACTTATATTGTGGCATCTGCGGTACTTACCATTTTGCCCCCTCCGCTAGTTACAATTACAGCCCAAACCTATGTATTTGTTGGGCAGGAGGTCTGGTCTAGAGGGTAGAGCCTCCGTCTGCCTGAAGGTAACATCCACAAGGTCGCCAGTTCGAGGCCACTGGCACTGTGCGACCTTGAAGCAGCTGACAAGCTGAAGCCGAGCGATTCCATCTGCTCTGAGCGTGAGAGGATGGAGGCCAGGATGTGCGACCAGATCAAGAAAGAAACACCTGAATGTAGTAGTTCTTGAAAGAAAGAACCTTCTTTCAATTGTAAAAATCCCTATTTAATAAGGGATTTAAATAAAGCCTGCCTATGTAAACCACCTTGAATAAAGTCTTGAATAAAGACCAAGAAAGGCGGTATATAAATACCTGTTGTTGTTGTTGTTTATTTCTACTCTAACTCCCATTATAGTAAATGCAGCTTACTCCCAGATAGGTATGGATAGGACTGCAGCCTTCATGGTAGACAGGGGGGCCTGGTGTGCTGTGGTCCTTGGGGTCACAAAGACAACAAAGTCGGACACGACTTAACGATTGAACAACAGTTAGGTACAATACTGGCTGAAGTCCTCCCCTTACCTCCTCCATGGCTTTGCCCTGAGCTATGGACAACCCATCCACCCCAGACAACACAGGGCCATCTTAAGCACCGAGCGGCAATTAACCATTGAGCATTGATGCCTACTTTGGCCCTAAGAGTCTCATTTCCCAACCCAAACTGAATCGTGAGCCAAGAATGCATCCTCCAGGTGGGCTCAAAATTCACTTTCGATGGCTGTGCTTTGCTACGCTGCTGGGTGGCTGATGCTTTGTATACCAGGCTCCAGCCTTTTCAATCTCCATGGAACGGCAGACCTGCGGATCTGATTCATGGCTTTTGGCTTTTCGCCCAGTCACTTCTGGAGACCCCGCATTGACACCCTCTCTTCACTCCCTACACAAAAACCTTGTGGTGCATGTACCAGACTGCGGTTTGTGTTTCTGAATACTGATAACCGGGGTGCCGCAAAGGCAAAAGAGGCAGCCGACCTGAGCGGCAACCTTGTGGCATGGAAGGCTGAGTTCGCCATGAGCTTTTTGGCAACTGGCCGCCGGTTAAATCACCGTTCCTTGCCTCTTCTTCTTCCCCCTTGATGAAATCTTTGCCGTTAACCACCAAGCGCTTGCTTTTAAAGTAAAATAAATAACTGGAATGCAAAGCTGGACCTGCCACAGAATGGCAGCTCAGCAATTTCCTGTGTGCCTTTTGCCTAGCAACCATGCCTAGCAACAACACGGCGTCATGGCAAAGAATCCGACATGACGGGCTGAGCCGGGGCCGGCTGTCAAGAAGCTGGTTAGAGTGACAATTGGCGGTGAAAGGTACGCTGGCCTCCGTCAGGAGGCATTTGGAGACCTGGTTCTCCTTCGGCCCTCCTGGGGACACTTGTGGAAAGCTCTCTCCCATTCATGCTCTCAGGCAACAAGATGGGGGAAGGGGACAGTAGCCCGTGAATGTTTTCTAACTTTTGTTGTTGGCATCCTTCAGTCTCGGAAGACTCTGGTGTCACGCTCTGAATGGTGGCTCTGGAACAGAGTGTCCTCTCCAGTGCACGAAGCCTGGGTAAAGTAGGTATGGAGGATAGGCTGTTACCCATGCAGCAAATCCCCCCTCTCCACGTCGCTGAAATGGTCCAACGGAAAGGCAGAGGCCAATACGGTTGGTTCCAGTGGCGTCGCAGGAGTTGCCAGAACGTGACTGTGTTCAGCCACGAACTGCCTCCGGGACTCCGGCTCCGGATTTTGCCTCGAGGTTGACTCCTGAAGCCTCTTCCATAACTGGATGTAGCCACAAGGCAGTGGAGGTTTGGGGTCAGAGCTTTCCTTCTCTCAGATGAGCTGCCTTCCCAGGCTGACGAGTCCCATCTACCCAGTGGCTGTTCAGTCGCCTCTTACGACAAGTACAGCCAAACTGTGGGCCTATTCTTATCCCCAGCCCCCAGGGGAAAGCCCCCAGGCTTTCTAACTGAGGTAACCCAAATTGGGCACTTTAAAAAAAAATTGGCCAATGTAGTGGGTTTCAGGCCTTGCATGACTTGGAAGCGACCTCTGGGGGATCCCAGAAAGGAATTGTGGCACTACAGTCATGTAGTGACCCACATGATGTCACTATCATGTCATGACCCACATGTCATGTCATGTCCTACAGCGAAGGTTTAGCTGCAAAGTCTCAGACCAGCAATTTTCAACCACTATGCCGTGGCACATTGGTGTGTCACACATGGTCCACAGGTATGCTGGGGAAGTTTGACAAATGGTAGTATAGGACCATTGGGGCATGTGAGTCCCCAGCCGGCACTGCAGTGTTCCTTGTCAGTTGTCCAAAAATGGATGGTGTACCTGGAGAATTTTAGTACCTTGTCACTGTGTACCATGGGGGGGAAAAGGTTGAAGTTTGCTGCTTTAGATGCAACCCTTCAGCTTCCTTTCCAATAGGAAAAGCAGGTGTAGCCGCTTTTCATCAGTTATTGTGCATTTGATTATCCTTGGTTGTCCCTCCACCTCAGCCCACCACTGTTAGTATGTAGACTGGAAGCTTCTTGGGGCAGGGAACTGCCTCAGGGAACTGCAAGAGAATCTTTTTGCTTTTCTGAGGCCCAAATCCTAACCCATGTTCCAGCACTGGCATAGCGGTGCTAATGGAACATGTGCTGCATCCTGCAGTTGGATGGCACTCATGGAGGCCTCCTCAAAGTATGGGAATGTTTGTTCCCTTATGTAGGAGCTGCACTGCTCTTGTGTGATGTTATGAAAGTGGGTTAGGATTGTGCCCTTTAAATTTTCAAGGATTTTCAAGGATCGGTTGGAATACAACTTCTTTTAAATCTCCAGTGCCATTTCCTTGATTCCTGTACTTTCCTTTTCAACTGTGTTTATGCTTTGGGTAGTCAACAGAGATTTTATTTAGTCAAATCCCTTCTTTGAGCACCAAGGTGACTTGCAGTAGTAGTAACTACTACTACTAGGCGTCTCTATTTCAGCAGTGCATACATGCTGGGGATTCCAGCATGTTCCAGGACTGTGTTGTTTGGAACTTTGTCCTGCCAGGTGATGCCGAGGATGCGTCGGAGGCAGCGCATGTGGAAAGCGTTCAGGTCATGCCGTGAGAATGGATGATGGCCGGATCCCAAAGGATCTCCTCTATGGAGAACTTGTGCAAGGAAAGCGTCCTACAGGTAGACCACAGCTGCGATACAAGGACATTTGCAAGAGGGATCTGAAGGCCTTAGGGGTGGATCTCAACAGGTGGGGAACCCTGGCCTCTGAGCGGCCTGCTTGGAGGCAGGCTGTGCAGCATGGCCTTTCCCAGTTTGAAGAGACACTTGGCCAACAGTCTGAAGCCAAGAGGCAAAGAAGGAAGGCCCATAGCCAGGGAGACAGGCTAGGGACAGACTGCACCTGCTCCCAGTGTGGAAGGGATTGTCACTCCCAAATTGGCCTTTTCAGCCACACTAGACGCTGTTCCAGAACCACTTTTCAGAGCGCGATACCAGAGTCTTTCAAGACTGAAGGCTGCCAATACAATACAAAGTAATTGCTACTTCAGCGAGTTAGAAAAAAAGTGAGGTGCAAAAAAGCAAGTTCGCCTCTAGCGTTCTCCTTGTCTGCATTTGTTTTCAAGTATTGCAGTGTTTTGAAAATAACTTTATCATAGGCATGTATGTAAATGAAAAAAAAATGACTTTTATATATAGGGTTCACTACTATCTGTGGTTTTGGGATCTATGGTAGGTCTTAGAACGTATCACCCATGGATATGGAGCTGGGCTATTCTAATGGAAAAAACTCTTAATGGTTGCATAGTGTTTTCTCAGTGCGCAAATAATTTCATATGTTTTATCTTGGAGAGCCTAAAGCCATCCCGTGTGTCCGCTGCAGAGGCTAGATCCAAATTTGGGGGGGGGGGTTTAATTGCTAGATCAATTGGCCACTGTCCTACACCATCTCTCAAATCAAAGCTAATTGCCAGTGTAAACATGTGGTTGTGCTGAGAATACCCGGTGACTGGAACACACGTTTCAGAATGGGTATCTGCTCCCTGGGCAGATAAAAGATTGACACTTTTGCAGCCACTTTCATTACCATAGACCCCCTGTCTATCTGTCTGCCACTGCACAGATTGTCCTTTTGCCGAGCCTAATAGGAGCAACGCTGGCAAAGCTCTTTGATATTGAGCCTTATTTCTGCTCCCAGACCAAGCAGGGGGCATTTTTTTGTTCTTTAAAAAAAGGCACACTGTGATCTAGTGGGTTTCCAGGGAGAGAACTGAATGGCTCCTGTGGTATAACTGTGCTTTCTCCCTGGGATTGCTGGTGGCATGGCTTTTCACAGATTGTTTCTCTCTCTGCTACCCCTTTAAATGGGGCAGCCCCTCTTTGCACATACCTGGGTTCAGTGAAGCATGTGTGGTTTACCTGGTGGAAAAAAGTGGAGGCTCGGGAGTGTGTGTGAATGCTTGGACTTTTGTGCAAATCCCTGAGATTTTGTGCGCAATTGTGAGATGGCCCCTAAAGTGTTTGTGTGTCCTCTGCCTCTCCAATCTGATGTGCTTTCCTTGGGGCAGGCGAAAGAAATAGAGATGGGTGGATGTGAGCCATCCAGGCCCTCATGGAGTTTTCCTTGCTAGGATGGGATTACAAATCCCAGGAACTCCATTTGGGAGATGAAGCTCTGCACAGGATTCCCTGCCCCTAGGAAGACGCATAGAGATCTCAGTTGCCTTATCTTCTCATATCTGAAGTTTGTAGAGGAATACAATAGAAGGCTGTACTCTGCCGCAGTACCCCACAGCTATTCGTGACTATGGAATAAGGGGAGCCTTTGGGATATCCACTGGATTAGGGCTTAAACCTGATCTTAAACCCTTAAACCTCTGGGCTTAAACCCACTGGTGACCCGGCTGTTTAGAATCAGGTCTTCATCTGTCTACGTAGCCCAAGCCTTTGTATAGCCCTGTCTTGGGTGGGGTTTGTGCTAGAGCAGCGACTTTCAGCTAGTGAGCTATGGCACGTTGGTGTACAGTGAAAGTCCTGCAGGTGTGCCACAGCTGTATGGCGCATGGTAGTTGCTGGAAAAACTCTTCTGGGTTCTGTGGCTCTGCTTCTAAGTTACCAGCGGAGGAAGTGGAACAGAGAATTCATAACTACAGGTAGTTGCCCTAGAAACACGCAGAACCCAGTCACATCTCCCAGGACCTGGAAGCAACATCACAAGAGGCTGACCAGTGGTTTTCAAACTTTTTAGACCCAGTTTTTAGTTTGACAGTTTGATGGGACCCACTGGAAGTGATGTCATCAATCTGTAATTGATGTTATGACCAGAAATAACATCAAGTAGGAAAAAATTTTAATTACACCCCCCCCCCAGAACATTTGGTTCTGTGGGGGGTTCACTCCCTGGGGCATTTGGTGGGCGATACAGGAAGCAGGACTAAGTGGACCTATGGCTTGATCCAGCGGGACTCTTCTTAAGTTCTTCACAAAATAAAATTTAATTAAGTAAATTTAAAGTTTACAATAACTATAAAAATTTATTTAAAATAAAGAACCCTCCGAATCCTCCCAAGCAATTTCTGATCTGTTTAAAAAAAACAAAAAGTATCCCAAAGGCTGCAATCCTATCCACACTTACCCAGGAGTAAGCCTCATTGACTATCATGAGGCTGTTACATAGCAGCCTGTTAAAAAGTACCAGTCGTTATAGATTGGTATGTGGTATGTCATTGCATTTTCCGAAATGCAGTCACATACCATGGCAGCACTGTCTAATATATTAAAAACAAAACACACATTGAAATGAATGGGGACTCAACTGAAGTTGGCCTGCGACCCACCTAGTGGGTCCTGACCCACAGTTTGAGAAACATTGCCATAGGTGTCAGTGTGCCCTGAAAAGAAAAACTTTGAATATGGCTTGCTGCGGTGCGGTGTATTTTGGGGAAGCTCCTCTTCTCTGTGTGAGATAACTGTTTAGTGGCTTTTTATATATGTGAGAAACTCCTGGCCAGTCAGTTGCCCTAGTTCTTAGGACTGGTCTAATTTTGGCTGTGCTTGTGCTGTGTATGTGACATGCCCATTCTCTTCCCAGTCTCTGAACTAATGAGACTTAGAGCTTGTGAGCTGGCTAAGTCTCATCTGACCACTTCAATCAATGCTGTTCCATCCATTGATTTCTCAGCTCCAGAGCTTACAGAAGGAGATTACCAAATCTGAATTCGGAGGACCGAAAATTCTGAGCTTAAAATGCACTATCCCCATAGAACACAACGGGCTTTATTTGGCATATGTTTTGCTTAATTTGCACAGCTGATTTACTTTATTTACATCTCACCCTTCCAGTGTTCAGAGGGCAGTAAAAACAACAATTGAGAATTTAAAAAGTGTGAAGGAAGACTGTAATGCGCATGGTTAACAGTGGGTTTAATTATTAACAGCAAAACATGATCAAGGCAGCCTAAAAATGCAGAGTGATCTAATGGCTCTAAGAAGAGCCTGATATTCTGAACTTGGTATTTTGAGTTCTGAAGTCAAGGGGCAAAGACGATGGGAAGAGGAAGGAAGACCTTGGTATAACATTGGGGGGAGGAAGTAGGGATTCAAGAGGTATGCCTAGTGGTTAGGGCAATGATTTTCAACCTTTTTCATCTTGTGGCACACTGAGAAGGCACTAAAATTGTCAAGGCAGACCATCAGGTTTTTGACAATTGACAAGGTACACCATGCTGCCAGTGGGGGGCTCACATCCCCATTGGCCCTACTAATAAATGATCATTCCCCAAATTCCTGTGGCACACCTGCTGACCACTCGTGGCACACTAGTGTCACAACACTAGTCACGACTAGTGTCACGACGACTAGTGTGCCACGACACAGTGGTTGAAAATGGCTGGGTTAGGGTGTGGTGGAGGGTTGTTTAGTTCTGTAGGACTTGGAAGTTCTGCTCTCTGGATGCTGGAGACACTTTGCAAATCCTGCCAATGTCATGTTTGCACATGTATCTCCATAACATGGGCTACCCTTGGGAGCTGTGGGGCCCAATTGGAAACACTTTGTAGGGCCCCAGAATGCACCTTTCTCCTTCTCTGTCTTGGCCTTTGTGTGTGTGTGTCTTGGCTATAGCCCTCTTCTAACTTCTACTTAAATATTTTCTTCCAATGTCTTCCAGGCTGTTCTTATGAGAAAAAAAAGCAGCCAGTTGACTGTAGTTCCAACTTATGCAGTTAAGCAGTACTGAAGGATATGCACAGGGAGCAGGGAAGTCACCATGGGGATGCCAATACCAAACATGATGTGTATGTGCAATCAGAAATGGGCTATGTCAGAATGCCAGATGCAGGGGAGGGCACCAGGATGCCGGTCTCTTGCTGTCTTGTGTGTGCCCTGGGGCATTTGATGGGCCACTTTCAGATACAGGAAGCTGGACTAGATGGGCCTATGGCCTGAGCCAGTGGGGCTGTTCTTATGTTCTTAACTACAATTCCCAGGAAGCCTTGCAGGTCTCTTGTTATCTGGTATGCTCCCTGGGGCATTTGATGGGCCACTTTCAGATACAGGAAGCTGGACTAGATGGGCCTGTGGCCTGATCCAGTGGGGCTGTTCTTATGTTCTTAAACTACAATTCCCAGGAGGCCTTGCAGGTCTCTTGTTATCTGGTGTGCTCCCTGGGGCATTTGGTGGGCCACTGTGAGATACAGGAAGCTGGACTAGATGGACCTATAGCCTGATCCAGTGGGGCTGTTCTTATGTTCTTAACTACAATTCCCAGGAGGCCTTGCAGGTCTCTTGTTATCTGGTGTGCTCCCTGGGGCATTTGGTGGGCCACTGTGAGATACAGGAAGCTGGACTAGATGGGCCTATGGCCTGATCCAGCAGGGCTGTGCTCATGTTCTTATGTCTTGGACAGCCCAATCCTAACCTGCACTGGAACAGCCAGGCCAACCAGGTTGTGTCCAGTGCAGGTTAGGAGATGGCTGGAGGACAACTCAGGGTAAAGGGATTCTTTTCCTTTACCTCATGTCAAACCCCAGCCACCCGGTGGGGCTAACCGGGTCTGCCCCAGCAAAATCACTGGCGCAAGTCTGAGCAGTCTGTGCGAAGCTGCTTCGTCAAGTATTGGGGTTAGTGTTTGGGGTAGCTGCTGCCGCTGTTCCCACCTCCTCCCAGGTCTGATCTGCCTTCTGTCCTACTCTCCCCCTGCTCAAAAAAACCCATCCCTGCCTCTGTTACACCATCGCAGCCAGCGCGGACCCTCCTCTTCGGGGCAGCAGGGGGTCTGGATCTGGCCTCCTTGAGCTGTCACAGGCCCAGCTGACTCCCAAGTTGGCACAAACGTGCTCTGGATTGTGCTCTTTTACTCACATTTACAGGAACCACAGAATCCTTTAAAAAAAAAGTTATATGCGTATTTACACATTTGGTAACTTTTTCAGCGAAATAATTTTTTTGTTCTAGGATTAATTAGCATATTATGTAATTCAAGCAAAGTAAAAAAAATTCAAAATATAAGCAGTATAAAACAAGCACTACTGATGTTTTAGGAATTCAGAAGAAAATTAAAATGGTTGCTGTTCTCTGTAAAACATATAAAGTGGTGTTAGGTGTCCGTTGCAATGTACTGAGTGTATTTGACAGGGTAGGTTGGCAACCTTCAGTCTCGAAAGACTATGGTATTGCGCTCTGAAAGGTAGTTCTGGAACAGCGTCTAGTGTGGCTGAAAAGGCCAATTCGGGAGTGACAATCCCTTCCACACCGGGAGCAAGTGCAGTCTGTCCCTGGTCTGTCTCCCTGGCCGTGGGCCTTCCTTCTTTGCCTCTTTGCCTCGGTCTGTTGGCCAAGTGTCTCTTCAAACTGGGAAAGGCCATGCTGCACAGCCTGCTTCCAAGCGGGCCGCTCAGAGTCCAGGGTTTCCCACCTGTTGAGGTCCACTCCTAAGGCCTTCAGATCCCTCTTGCAGATGTCCTTGTATCGCAGCTGTGGTCTACCTGTAGGGCGCTTTCCTTGCACAAGACTAGAGTAGATTACCCTAGTGCCGGGCCCCCTTAGGCATAGGGCCCATTTGGGAGCAGTTGTTCCAATTGGCTTAAAGCCATCTCCATTCATAACTCAGGGCTGACCTGCCCATGCACCCAGATGAGATGGTGAATTGGCAGGGAGCACTCACCTCCTCCCATTTGCTACAGTCCAAAAGGGGAAGAGATTTGATGCTCTAGCACCTTCCCCCCCTCTCTCTGGTTAAGTTGCCCTTCCCTGCCTCTTCTTCTTACTTGATGAAATCTTTGTTGTTAACCACCAAGTGCTTGCCTTTAAATTAAAGAATGAAAAGAAGACTGACAGAGGCTGATGTGCAGCCACTAGTTAAGGGGGGGGTGACTTTGGCACAAGGCCATAACCGCAAGGCCTAAGTCTTTTTTAAAATTATTTTTAAAGCTCAGATTGTTGTGCGTGCCGACTCTTCATGAAATTACACTGGACTAGCAAGGATGCTGGGTAAAATAAAACTATTGAAACTTCTCACGAACGATGCAGTGGTTATGAATCCAGAAATCAATCTGGGCTGTTCCCCCCCCCCTTCTTGCTGTAGCAATCTTGCCATGCGCTGATCTTGCCCGGAAGTCTCCCGTCAAATGTGGGACATATGTGACCAAGCATTGACATGTGTCCTCGTAACTGCGGCAAAGTCCCTGGGATGCTTGCCATGAAATCTGCCTGCCCTGCTTCCCTCCTGCTTTTGTGGGGCTGGGGAGGGGAGGGGGGAGTTGTGTATTGCCATGGCAACCCTGTCTGACTCTTCTTCTGACTTTGCGCCGAGCTTCTCTCCCCAAAGGCCCTTCTTATTCTGTGCTGTGCTTGGCATAGGAAAGCTCCCTCTGCGTACATGCAGCTTGACAGAAGTACTGGTTGAGGATGCTGTTAGTGTGTGCTACTCCCCATTCACCCCCCCACCTTGTAGTATTCTTGTTTCCTTCTCATTGGTATGCTGAAGGAAACTCAAACATCCCTTTTCACATTTTGGGTGTCTCTTCTGGGATTCTTTTTTTGTTTCCCTTAACACTTAAGAGCAAGGGGGCATAAGCCCCCTTTCCTTCTAAGGGCAAACTCATTGGCTTTCTTCACATCTTGAAGAATGGTACTTGAAGGCTTCTTGTCCTGGAAATGTACAACAGAGAGAACATGTTGTGGTCTTATGTGTACAAGCAGTGATGTTGGCATCCTTTGGTCTCGGAAGACTATGGTGTCACGCTCTGAATGGTGGTTCTGGAACAGCGTGTCCTCTCCAGTGCGCAAAGCCTGGGTAAAGTAGGTATGGAGGATAGGCTGTTACCCATGCAGCAAATCCCCCCTCTCCACGTCGCTGAAATGGTCCAATGGAAAGGCAGAGGCCAATATGGTTGGTTCCAGCGGCGTCGCAGGAGTTGCCAGAACGTGACTGTGTTCAGCCATGAACTGCCTCAGGGACTCCGGCTCCGGATTTTGCCTCGAGGTTGACTCCTGAAGCCTCTTCCATAACTGGATGTAGCCACAAGGCAGTGGAGGTTTGGGATCAGAGTTTTCCTTCTCTCAGGTGAGCTGCCTTCCCAGGCTGACGAGTCCCATCTACCCGGTGGCTGTTTAGTCGCCTCTTACGACAAGTACAGCCAAACTGAGGGCCTATTCTTATCCCCAGCCCCCAGGGGAAAGCAGTAGTGGGGAAAGCCCCCAGTACAAGCAGTAGTGACAGAACTATTGATGACCAGTGATGTGTCCTGGTATTGGACATTTTGTCAGTTCTTTTTGCTTCCTGGGCATTTCTGCCCCAATATATGTATTTTTATATTAGATTTTTTTTTTAAGTGCTAAGGTAGGGTTGGGTTAGGGCTGGGATAAGAGGCTGAGGGTATATAATCTAGGGTGTGTTGCCCTGTTATAGTGGGATGCAAAGAAATGACACAAAAGAACCCAGATGCAAATGTCCAGGGATGCATTTGACCAGGACACAACCATCCCGGATGCAAATACCCTAGTATCGATGGCCATTGTCTGGGCCACAGGGCCTGCTTCCTCTTGCCATCTTTTGCACATTTGTGGGTTTCTTGGCCAAGTGACACTGTATCGGCAGCAGCACGCTTGAGTAGCGGATTCTGTGAGAGGCAGGCTGAGGGTCAAAGAAGCCATTTCTCATGGCCCAGTGAGGATGTGCAGCAGGAATGATAATTTCATAGGAGCAAAGACCAATGTGACATGTCCAGGGGAGGAATCGCCCGATCTTGACTGTGTGTCCTTTAATAGAGTGTCTCCTGGGAGCTGGCTGCAAGTCCAGTGCAAAGCAAAGAGCTCATCTTTTGCTGCCTGTTCTTTGAACATTTCTAGGGTAGTAGTCCCCCCCTCCTGTCTGCTTTTTTCTTTCTCTCTCTCCCCCCCCCCACCTTGAGGCTTCTTAGTCACTGTGCAAATCCTTGCCTTTGAAAGACTCCCTTGGTCTCCCTTGCTTAGGTTTCTCCTTGGATCTTTGCCAGCCGCAGGCATCGCTATGGAGGTGCTACTGCTTTTGGAAAGACGGCGATAACGGGAGCGAGTCTGTATCATTTTCTCCAAAGCATTGCGGAGCTCCTCTGATGTTCAGCCTGGTTTTGGAGAAAGATAGCTTGTGTATGTTTGTACAGAAAAACAAAATGCAAGGCAGCAGTTTTGGAAAATATTAAGAACAGGAGAGGAGCCAGTGGCGCTCTGCTAGTTCAGGATTGATACATCAGTAGGATTCAGATTAATTCTTAAGATACCATTGTGAGGGGTGCCCCGAAAAGGGGGGGTCTCAGGACGTCATCTGGCGGGGTGACGAGGGTCAGCTGGATGGTCTCATGGGACCCCTGGGTGGTGTGTCCACCTCCCTGGGGTTCCTTGCAGGGGAAGCCTCAGACCAAGCCGGGGGAGGGGGTTCATGACACCCTTGTCCTCCTCCCTGGAGGCAGGACCTGAGGCCCTTGGTCTTCAGGCAGGGGCTCCAGCTCCAGCCTCCTGCCTTCCCTCTCCAGAACTACGTGTCATCACAGGCCTCCCTGCTTTTATCCTCCCCAGCCACTCCCTCAGCTCCTTCCTTCCTCCCTCTCCCGGCTTAAAGGGGTCCTGACCCTGGCCTGTTTCCCTCCTCTTTGGTGGTTAATGGTGACTAGGCCCTGCTCAGTGCTCAGGTCAGGTGAGCCCTGGGGGGACGGTCTCTCCCACCCAGCTGCCCTACGTCTTACCTGGTCAGCTGGAGAGGTGGTGGTGGCTCTATGGCCAGGCAGTTCTGCCCCTGGCCTGCAGCCAGGTAAGGCAGGGGTCGGACAACGGCTCGACCCCTGAAGAGCATTTTATTTACAGTGGGCTCTTCTCATCTGCTGCTTTGGCACCCATGGATTTGGGACAATGCTGGCCCCATGTCTGAAGGGTCTCAAGGACCTTCCAGATGCAACCGGAAGATTTTGATGAGAATCCCTATGTGCAGCCTCTTGGAGGCTTCTAAAGGCACTTCCTGTTTTCAGTGGAATCTGGAAGTGCTTGTCAGAGGCCTGCAGAAGTTTTTCTGAGACCCAAGGAGGCTACACCTTGGAGCACCTCCCTGAAGCCAAATCCAAGCAAAGGAAGGAACGAGAAACAAGGTTTTCTGCTCAGAGAAGAGGGATTTTTTTTTAAAAGGCATTGAGCAACAGAGAGAGTGAACGATGCCATCGGTAGGTGGCGGTGGGGACTTCACCATTAGTCTTCCTCCCCAGATTGTCAAAATACAGTTGGCCTTCATCATCCATGAGTTTGCAATCCGCGGATTTGGCACAACATGGATCACAAGTCCGTGCTGGAGAGCCTCAGAGGACAAAAAACAGCCTCCCCCAAACTCTGAAAACCTGCCGGAGCCTTCTGAAAGGCATTTCTGGTTTTCAAGGCCAGGTCTTTCAGCAGATTCCATTAACCGTGGAAATTGGCATCCATTGGGGGGGGGGGTGTCTGAGAATGGTTCCCCCATGGAAACCGAATGCCCGCTGTACTTGTGTCAGCTTGGAAGCTTGCAGACGTGACCTACAAATGGAGAGATCCCTTTCCCCTCGGAAGTGCAGTCTGGCGACTGGAATATGGTTGTGACTCGCTCAGAATGAGAAAAGCAGTGGTGATATATGTAAGGGACCCTACGGAGCAGCATACCTTTCTCTTTCTCAGGAATTCCCAAACTGCGCTGCACTCTGTGAAATCATTTAAGGCCCCAGAAGCCCAAGTTACACCACAGGGGAGACTGTCTGAATGTGGCATCTTTATGCCATTTTCCATTCTGGCCTTTCCTCCTTCCTCTCAGTTTCTGGGTACAGTACTGTAGACACCCAGTGATGGGATCCGTTAATCACTCCAGCTCTAGCAGTAGAATTAGTCACTTGTGGACCTATGGCTGCCTGTTGCATTGCTGGTGTGGACCTGACTCCTGATTTGAAGGCAAGCCTGGATTTGTATCTTGTTCAGAAAGAGGGAAGGTTAGCTTCTCAGGTTGGCTAGCCCTGTAAACTACTTTTGAGTGTGAGAAGGTAGTGTCACTCCATTTCTAGTTCAGATTAAACATGTGCAGTGCTGGCTGAAGATCTCTTGGCACTTGGGTTAGTGTGCCAGGTACTGTGGCACCTCGCTGTACCAAACACTGCTCCTTCTTACCCAGTGGTACATCAACCTGCCGCTATTGCTCCTCCTCTAGTTCCATGGATTTGAGAAGAGAACAGAGAGGAAGCGTAGAGGGAAAGCAGAGTGGTGTACTAGAGCGTCAGACATTCTAGCCCACCCCACTCCTCTGTTGCCCACTTCCTGTTCTGCTCTGTTCTTCCTTTTTTCATTTTGAATTCAAGCAGCCGGAGAAGGAGCCGTGGAAAAGGTCCCAGCACTCACTGCCTCAGTCAATCTTACGGGTCGGTCCTAAACGTGTGCCTTGAGTATCAAGTTTGGGGAATGGCTCTAGCTTTGCTCCTGTTTCCATGAAAAACCACATGCCAGGATGGTGCCGTGGTTCAGGAGTTGAACATAGACCTGGAAGATCCAATCCCCCCTCAGCTACGAGAAGCTTCCTGGGTGACTTTGGGCCAGTCTCTCTCTCTCTCTTAGCCTCACCTACCTCACAGGGTTGTTGTGAGGAGTGAAGGAAGCATGTATACCACCCTGAGTTCCTTGGAGGCAGGGTGGAATAAAAGTGTGAACATAATAAACGTAATACGTTAGGAGTGGATGCACCTACTTACCCTGACTGCACCTCACCCGTTGAAGTCAGTTTCTCCTTCTTGGGGGGGGGGGGATGTCTATATGCCAGCAGGTGCAGCCTTGTGCATTGCAATGACTCCTCTCTTTTGTGTTCTCCTGTCATCTTCAGACCTTGTGTTTCTGAAGTGGGAATCGGAGCTGTTAGAAATAGCAACAGCCATGGCCGAAAAAAGCAGCGCTGCTATTCTTGGGCCTCTTGTGGAGAGAGGCTTCTTTCTGGAAGTTCTCCCTCTTTTGTCTGGCGGCGTTAGGTCAATTTATCTACTTGTTTCTGTGACTGAGAATAGACCGGCTTAATAGAAAGGAGGAAGAAACTCAATAGGATAATGAAATTACTGATGAGTTGCTGGCTGCTTCGGAGTCGCTGGGTTTGATTCTCCCAGCTAGGGGGCCTCTGTGATGGAATTCACTTGCTGCTGAAGCAGCCTCAATCCTCACCCGCTGGAGTGATCGCAAATCCCGGGCACCTGAACTCTCCCGTGAGCTGTTGACCGTGGAAAAATGCTACACGCTCCATCAATTATTTGTCGTTATAAAACGAGAGCTTTCGTACCCAAGCTTTGCGGATGACTAATTGCGAGCGTCGGCCATGTGCTGCTGGGGCTTGTGGGGGTGCTTGTGGGGTGGCGCTATTGAAACCCAATGGGACTCTTCCCGAGTCCAGCGATCTCGGGTACTTTTTGCTCAGCGTTTTTTCTTTGTTTCAAACTTTTTTTAATAGGCAGCCCTGGGAGAGGCTGGAGAAGTCTATGAGAGCGCATGGAAGCTGTTGGGCATGGGATGCTTTATGAGAGCTGGTGTCTTCGAAGGCTTGTGTCCTCACATGGGGCCAAATGAGATGAGGTGGGCGGGCTTGACTCTGTAGTAGAGCCCATGCAGCAATAGCTTGCCCTTTTTTCTGGTTAGGGACCAGAGCATAGATGAATGTCAAAGCATAGCCTTGTTTACACTAGGTACACTAGGTACACTAGACGCTGTGCCAGAACCACCTTTCAGAGCGTGATACCATAGTCTTTCGAGACTGAAGGTTGCCAATACAAAAAGCCTTGTTTAGTTTGCGAGTTTATTTTGGCCAACAGAAAACTAAATAACTAACTGCATAACATGTGCTAATGCATGTGAAACCTAAATTAATGGAAATGAAACAAAAAAAAAAAAAGACATGGATGAATGTTATGGAAGGTTGAGTGGGATTGGACAAGAGAGGAAAGTGTCTGGATGAAATGCAAAATGTGGTTATAATTGAAAGCGGTTGAAAGAATAAAGCAATGAAAGTCAAGTGGATGAAAGCCAAGGTATAGCTGTACCTTGCTTGAGGAAGGTTCCTTTTTCAATTTCTGATCTCTCTAGATAGGATTGAAAAAGGCCCTCCTGTGGAACCCAGGTTTTGGGGTAACACCATTGGTATAGTGCTGCATCCTATGATGGTGGCAGTTGCAAAGGTCTTTGGACAAGGGAACAATCATTTCCTTACCTGGAGGTAGGACTGCACGGTGTGTGTGTGGGTCTACTTAGACCTGTGCTAGCTTAACAGCCGGCACATGTCCAAGTGGACCCACGGACATATTCAAAGCTGTGAATGTCGAGCTGGTGGATAGGGAGGTTCCACTGTATTTACGCTTGAAAGTGATGCTGGTTTTACGCCATTTAAGGTGTCATGATTCTGTCCGCTACACCAGGGGTGTCCAAACATTTTGGCAGGAGGGCCACATCATCTCTCCGACACTGTATCGGGGGCCAGGAAAGAAAAAGAATTAATTTGCATTTCAAATTTGAATAAATTTACATAAATGAATATATTAGAGATGGAACTTATATGAATGAATAAAGGTCTTGCAGTAGCTCAAGGCCTCTAAAAGGCCTTGCACAAAGCAAGGCCGGCCTTTCCTTCACTGCCACTGCTGCATCACAGACATGAAACAGCAAGCAGTGGAGGGAGCCCTCATCCCACAGCTCATGTGAGAGGTTGAAGAGACACCCTCACACTGAGAGCGGTTTCATCGGGCCAGCACAGGCTCCAGCAAGTCTCCAGAGGGCCAGAGGCTCATTGGAGACTGGGGGCTCCCTGAGGGCCGGATTGGGAGTGCCCGAGGGCCGCAAGTGGCCCCCAGACCGGGGTTTGGGCACCCCTGCTCTACACAAAAGGATCTTGAACTGCAGATTGATGAGGGCACTGGGAATTTCCCATTACAGACCCATGTGGTTTCTAAGGCTCCTTGCAGTAAAAGAAGTGGCCGTTGCACCAGTTTAAGACCATATTGTAGATACTTTGCATTGTACAAGATTGCAGTGGTTCTCACACTTTTAGCACTGGGGTCCACTTTTAGAATGAGAATCTGTCAGGACCCACCGGATCATGGTGTCATGATCAGAAGTGACATCATCAAGCAGGGAGGTTTTTAACATAGGCTGTAATCCCACCCACACTTACCCAGGAGCAAATCCCATTTACTATCATTGTTAAAAAAATAAACATAGTAGCTTGTTAAAAGTACAGGTCTGTCACATTTCCCCAAATGCAGTCACATACCCTGGTAGCATCAAGTCCAATATATTAAAAATAAAATACTGAAATGAATGGGGACCCACCTGAAATGGGCTCGCGACCCACCTAGTTTAGAAACACTGGTTTATTGGGTAGGTGACCCTGTTGCATATATGCCTGAGCTCATGTGACAGGGTGTCTTTGGCAGGAAAAGAAAGTTTCTGGTTCAGTATACAACTGAGCCTTTTACATGTGTTCTTCTGAAGAGATAAGCAAGCACCGAGCAGCAAAAATGACAAACCGCTTTCCCCTTGACGCTCTCCTCTCTATCCTAGCGAATTTTGATTAAAAGTTATAGCAAATGGGATCTCTCTGCATTATTCATTACCCAGAAGGCTTTCACTGTGAGATTGGAGGCTAAGAAGAAAGAGCAGCCAAAAGTCGAAGGCTTCAGTAGAAAGAAGTTGGGGAGATTCTCCGGCTGAAGGGCTCAGAGTGTGTGTTCTGTTTGGTCACGGTCAACGGGAGTCCGTGAGGCTGAGGCAACTGGGTTACAGTCCTGCGTTGTGGGTGCCCCAGTGACAGTTACAAGGTTATATGTTTTTGCCATAACCTTGACCCAGGTGTTGTAAATGCATCCATTTTGGGTCGGACTGGCTTCTAACTGAGCAAAGGAATACTTCAGAGTGGTCTTCGGTTAGCAAGGGGGAGCAACTAAGAACATAAGAGCATAAGAAGAGCCTTGCTGGATCAGGCCAAAGGTCCATCTAGTCCAGCTTCCTGTATCTCACAGTGGCCCACCAAATGCTTCAGGGACAACACAAGACAACAGACACAATCTGCATCCTGTTGCCCTCACCTGCATCTGGCAATCAGAGACAGCCTCTAAACCTCTAAAACCAGGAGCTTGCAGATACCTACCATGGCTTGTAACCAGTGATGAACTTTGCCTTCAGAAATTTGTCCAATCCCCTCTTAAAGGCATCCAGGTAAGATGCCATCACTACTATCCTTATCCATCTCAGCACAGCTTTTTATCCTTGGCTGTCTGATGTGACTTGTGTCTCTTAGATTTGTGAGATGTGTTGCGATAAGAAGCATTTTTTCCCACTCATTTCACTTTCTAAACTGCGTTGTGACCTCTTTTTGTCTGAAAAAGCAGTACAGTGGGCCCTCCTTATCCACAGGCAACGCCTGCAGATTTCTGTATCTGCTGGAGGGCCTTGGAGGACATCCCAGACACAACTGGAAGTCACTTCTGGTTTGCGCTAACAACTTTGGGTCACTTCTTGGAAGTCCTCTGAGGCCCTCCAGTCCCAGATTTCATTATCTGCAGAATTCGGTATCTGCCCCCGGGGTGTGTGTGTGTGTCTCCTGGAATGAATCCCCTGCAGATATCAAGGGCCTACTGTTTCCCCTGGGGGCTGGGGATAAGAATAGGCCCTC
This sequence comes from Tiliqua scincoides, assembly GCF_035046505.1. Taxonomy (NCBI): domain Eukaryota; kingdom Metazoa; phylum Chordata; class Lepidosauria; order Squamata; family Scincidae; genus Tiliqua; species Tiliqua scincoides. Next base: position 2,546,758 of record NC_089830.1, on the reverse strand, counting down.
AGTTTGGCTGTACTTGTCGTAAGAGGCGACTAAACAGCCACCGGGTAGATGGGACTCGTCAGCCTGGGAAGGCAGCTCGTCTGAGAGAAGGAAAACTCTGATCCCAAACCTCCACTGCCTTGTGGCTACATCCAGTTATGGAAAAGGCTTCAGGAGTCAACCTCGAGGCAAAATCCGGAGCCGGAGTCCCTGAGACAGTTCATGGCTGAACACAGTCACGTTCTGGCAACTCCTGCGGCGCCGCTGGAACTAACCGTATTGGCCTCTGCCTTTCCATTGGACCATTTCAGCGACGTGGAGAGAGGGGATTTGCTGCATGGGAAACAGCCTATCCTCCATACCTACTTTACCCAGGCTTCGCGCACTGGAGAGGACACTCTGTTCCAGAGCCACCATTCGGAGCGTGACACCATAGTCTTCCGAGACTGAAAGGTGCCAACAAAAACTGTTTATAAACGTAATAATGACAACAACCCTGGTGTCCAACACACCCCATGTCGGTTGCTGCCATCCATAACCTGGAGCAGCAAAAGGATGTAGCAGTTCAATACAGTTTCTCACTGAGTGATGTTCAGGGTCTGTTGCGTAGCTCTGTCTGAAGGTGGGAGAAGCGTTGCCCCAGATGAGGTCATCAAATCAAATTGACTCCCTGAGGCTTTTTGTCTCCTCGTAGTTTGTGGCTTGAATCATGACAGTTGTCCGCTCTGCAGTACATTCAGTTGTTCCTTCCCTTTGTCATGCCCTGGATTGCGCAGCTTAATCCGCAGGTGGCTGGTGAGTCAATCCTGGGCAAGGCTCGGACGTGATGGTTTGCGGTCCTTTTCCTGCAAAAAAATGTCCGTGAGGCTTTTTTTCAAGGCTCGCCGCCTGCCCTGCCAGCCAGGAGTCCCTGCTGCTCTCGGAAATTGCATCTCGCAATCACATTGGTTCTATCTGCCCTGGTGTTTTGCTGGCATCCGCTGTGACGATGATTTAGCTTGATCAGGCAGCTCTGAGACTATTAGCGGGGATGGTGTTGGGACACGCTGGATTTATGACGGCGTTCCGTTCGACCTACAGCATAAATGGCACAAATGAAGTCCTGCTTCAGAGGGCTTTTTTTTTTTTTTTGCAAGGGCATTCCCAGTCAAATTTAATTCTCTGTGGGTGTGTTTGCAGGATACTTCGATTGGGGTTATTGGGAACAACGTGGCATATGTCTGTACTGTATACGCATGTGCATGTGTTCTCTCTCTAGTCAGGAGTATATTCCCCTCTCTTCCCCAAGGTGGGACATGTTCAGTAAATTAGTGATGTGAGGCTTTTGCGGAGTTCTTTGCCTCAGAAGAACATAAGAACAGCCCCACTGGATCAGGCCATAGGCCCATCTAGTCCAGCTTCCTGTATCTCACAGCGGCCCACCAAATGCCCCAGGGAGCACACCAGATAACAAGATACCTCATCCTGGTGCCCTCCCCTACATCTGGCATTCTGACTTAACCCATTCCTAAAATCAGGAGGTTGCGCATACACATCATGGCTTGTACCCCATAATGGATTTTTCCTCCAGAAACTCGTCCAATCCCCTTTTAAAGGTGTCTAGGCTAGACGCCAGCACCACATCCTGTGGCAAGGAGTTCCACAGACCGACCACAGGGTGAGTAAAGAAATATTTTCTTTTGTCTGTCCTAACTCTCCCAACGCTCAATTTTAGTGGATGTCCCCTGGTTCTGGTATTATGTGAGAGTGTAAAGAGCATCTCCCTATCCACTCTGTCCATCCCCTGCAAAATTTTTTATGTCTCAATCATGTTTCCCCTCAAGCGTCTCTTTTCTAGGCTGAAGAGGCCCAAACGCCGTAGCCTTTCCTCATAAGGAAGGTGCCCCAGCCCCGTAATAATCTTAGTCGCTCTCTTTTGCACCTTTTCCATTTCCACTATGTCTTTTTTGAGATGCGGCGACCAGAACTGGACACAATACTCCAGGTGTGGCCTTACCATCGATTTGTACAACGGCATTATAATACTAGCCGTTTTGTTCTCAATACCCTTCCTAATGATCCCAAGCATAGAATTGGCCTTCTTCACTGCCGCCGCACATTGGGTCGACACTTTCATCGACCTGTCCACCACCACCCCAAGATCTCTCTCCTGATCTGTCACAGACAGCTCAGAACCCATCAGCCTATATCTAAAGTTTTGATTTTTTGCCCCAATGTGCATGACTTTACACTTACTGACACTGAAGCGCATCTGCCATTTTGCTGCCCATTCTGCCAGTCTGGAGAGATCCTTCTGGAGCTCCTCACAATCACTTCTGGTCTTTACCACTCGGAAAAGTTTGGTGTCGTCTGCAAACTTAGCCACTTCACTGCTCAACCCTGTCTCCAGGTCATTTATGAAGAGGTTGAAAAGCACCGGTCCCAGGACAGATCCTTGGGGCACACCGCTTTTCACCTCTCTCCATTGTGAAAATTGCCCATTGACACCCACTCTCTGCTTCCTGGCCTCCAACCAGTTCTCAGTCCATGAGAGGACCTGTCCTCTAATTCCCTGACTGTAGAGTTTTTTCAGTAGCCTTTGGTGAGGGACTGTGTCAAATGCCTTCTGAAAGTCCAGATATATAATGTCCACGGATTCTCCCACATCCACATGCCTGTTGACCTTTTCAAAGAATTCTATAAAGTTCGTGAGGCAAGACTTACCCTTACAGAAGCCATGCTGACTCTCCCTCAGCAAGGCCTGTTCATCTATGTGTTTTGAGATCCTATCTTTGATGAGGCATTCCACCATCTTACCCCGTATGGATGTTAGGCTGACCGGCCTATAGTTTCCCGGGTCCCCCCTCTTTCCCTTTTTAAAAATAGGCGTGACATTTGCTATCCTCCAATCTTCTGGTACCGTGGCTGTTTTGAGGGACAAGTTGCATACCTTAGTCAAGAGATCTGCAACCTCATTCTTCAATTCCTTAATAACCCTTGGGTGGATGCCATCAGGGCCCGGTGACTTATTGATCTTTAATTTATCAATGAGGTCTGAAACATCTTCTCTTTTAACCTCTATCTGACTTAACTCCTCGGTCAGGAGGGGCCGTTCGGGCAGCGGTATCTGCCCGAGGTCTTCTGCCGTGAAGACAGATGCAAAGAACTCATTTAATTTCTCTGCCATCTCTAAGTCTCCTTTTATCTCCCCTTTCCCTCCCTCACCATCCAGAGGGCCAACATCTTCTCTGGCGGGTTTCCTGCTTCTAACATATTTGAAGAAGCTTTTATTATTCCCCTTAATGTTGCCGGCCATGCGTTCCTCATAGTCTCGCTTGGCCTCCAGTATCACCTTCTTACATTTCTTTTGCCACAGTTTATGTTCCTTTTTATTCTCCTCATTAGGGCAAGACTTCCATTTACGGAAGGAAGCTTCCTTGCCCTTCACAGCCTCTCTAACTTGTCTGGTTAGCCATGCGGGCACCCTCCTGGATTTAGTGGGACCCTTCTTTCTTTGCGGTATACACCTCTGCTGGGCCTCTATTACTGTTGTTTTAAGCAGCCTCCATGCACTCTGGAGAGATTGGACTCTTTTTACCCTCCCTTTCAACCTCCTTCCAACCAGCCTCCTCATTTGGTGGAAGTCTGCCCGTCGGAAGTCAAGGGTTTTTGTTAGAGATTTGCCTGGTATTCTTCCCCCAGCGTGCACGTCAAAACGGATCGCAGCATGATCACTGTTCCCCAATGGCTCAGTAACGTTTACATCTCTAACCAGGTCCTGCATACCGCACAAAATTAAATCCAGAGTCACCTGTCCTCTGGTGGGCTCCGAGACTAGCTGATCTAAGCCACAGTCATTTAGCACGTCAAGAAATCCGGTTTCCTTATCGTGACCAGAACACAAATTGACCCAGTCAATATGAGGATAATTGAAGTCCCCCATGATTACAACCCTGTCCCTCCTTGTCACCTCCCTGATCTGTTTCCTCATTTCAAGGTCCCCATCCGATTTCTGGTCTGGAGGACGATAGCACGCCCCCAGTATTACATCGCTGCACAAGCCTGGTAATTTAACCCACAGAGATTCTACGGTGGAGTCGGACCCACCTTCAATCTCTACTTTGCTGGATTCTATCCCTTCCTTAACATAAAGGGCCACCCCACCTCCAACACGCCCCTGCCTGTCCCTCCTGTAGAGTTTATAGCCCGGGATTGCGGTATCCCACTGATTCTCCGCATTCCACCAGGTTTCCGTTATGCCCACTATATCAATATTTTCCCTTGTCACCAGACATTCCAGTTCTCCCACCTTTGCTCATAGACTTCGGGCATTCGCATAAAAGCATTTATACACGGAATGCCCCAGGATGGGCTGCTTATTCGCTCCTTTGTCCCCGCATCCTCTCATTGTGCCAAACCGTCTATCACATCCCATCACCCTACCTTTCCCAATTTCTTCTCCTACCCTGCCTTTGTCTTGTTGTTCTCTAACCTCCCCATCCTCATCCCATAGGGATGAGGAGTCCCGAACCGGATGCCCCTCGGCTCCTGTCGGCCTTCCCCCAGGGATCAGTTTAAAAGCTGCTCTGCCTCCTTTTTAATGTTATGCGCCAGCAGTCTGGTTCCATTCTGGTTCAAATGGAGCCCGTCCCTCTTGTACAGGCCCCGCTTGTCCCAAAACGTTCCCCAGTGCCTAACGAATCTAAACCCCTCCTCCCTACACCACCGTCTCATCCACGCATTGAGACCCCTGATCTCCGCCTGCCTAGCTGGCCCTGCGCGTGGAACAGGTAGCACTTCAGAGAACGCTACCTTTGAGGTCCTGGCTTTCAGCTTCCTGCCTAAAAGCCTAAATTTGGCCTCCAGGACCTCCCAGCTACACTTGCCCACGTCGTTGGTGCCGACATGCACCACAGCCGCTACCTCTCCCCCAGCACTGTCTACTAGCCTGTCTAGACGAGAAGTGATGTCCGCAACCTTCGCACCAGGCAGGCAAGTCACCATGCGGTCCTCACATCCATCGCAAACCCCCCTCTCTATGTTTCTAATAATCGAATCCCCCACTACAAGAAGCCCCCGACCCCCCTCCCGCCGAGGAGTATCCCGAGTGCGCTCGGATACGGGCCCATCCCCTGGAGAAGGGATCCCCCCTAGGGGATTGTTTCCCTCCTCTCCAGGATGACGTCCTCCAGTTCCGAGACTTCCCACCCGGGCAGCCGAGGAGCTGCACGCCTGAGGTTGGGACGAAGCCTGATCGTCCCCGGAAGTCTCCCCACGGTCCTCCTCTGGCTGCCTGCGCTTCTCCAGGTCGGCCACCAAGGCTTCAAGGGAGCGGACGCGTTCCCTGAGAGCCTGGAGCTCCTTGCACCGAGGACACACCCATGACTTATGCCCCAGAGGCATATAATCATACATGTGGCACTCGATGCAGAACACTGGATAGCCCCCACCCTGCTGCTGGCTGTCTGACTGCATAGCTTTTTTGTTGTTGTTGTTGTTGTTGTTGTTGGGGTCCTTTTAAAAACCGTACAATGGATAGCAGCCCTTTTCTCTAGGGAAGAGGAAGGGCAGTGTATGGGGCCCTGGCCTCCTCGCCCTGCTGCTGAACTCGCCCAGATGCTAAACTCTTGTGCCTTACCTGGCACTTAGTTCCCGAGGCACTTGGTTCCCAGAGGCCACACGTGTCTGCAGAGAGCCTCACGCGATGGCCCGCCTAGCTTTATACTCCTGGCTGGCTCCTCCTCCCTCCTTCCTTCCTGATTGAAAGGGGGCTGGCCTTCCCAGGTGAGTTTACAAAAGCTCAGGAAGGCAAATGGCTGCTGATGGGCGTGACCTACTCTGCAGGCTCCTGAATGGACTGCTTGGATTAGCCTAATGGGGCTCTTAATGGGTTGGGAATTGGCCCTTCCTAGGTCCTTTCCCTCCTAGTTCTGTTCTCTTAGGCTGGACTGTTTTTGTAACCTCAAGCTAGTTTTTATTTGGGTTTGTTTAATTATTTATTGCTCTCTAGATCCTGTGTCCCAATTTACTGACCTGTTTAGGTTATGTTCTAACTTAGATTAGGTTTAAGCTGGGTTAAGTATAGGTTTAATTTAAACAAGTAGAAAAAACCTGCTTTCCACTTTATCCTCCTCCCTTCCTTCGATTAGGTGCTACCTTAGGTGCAGCTAACTTTCAACTTTGATTTAAATGCCTGACCCTTGGGCTCTTACTCACGAGTAGGACTCTGCTCTTACTCACGAGTAGGACTCTGCTCCTGCTCAGAGTAGCCCTATGTACCTCCCTTAGGTGCTAACTTTCAATTTTACTCTTACTTACTCTCTGTGGTGTAAGAGAGTGGTGCCTCCTTACTCTCTGTGGTGCCTCCTTACTCTCTGTGGTGGACTGATGTGGTTACCAAACTATGCACCTTGATCCTCCTAGTGCCGCCATGAACTCACAGGGGCACTATGGGAAGTATCCCCTGGCCTCTTCTTTCTGGCTGTCCTGGGTGCCACCGTCTCGGTTTGCATGAGATCTCAAATGGCTTTCATAAAATCTCATTAAAATCGCGCAATCCAAGATGGCAGTGCCCAGGAAGGAGAGCGCCATGACCCCAGGAAGTTTGGGAACTGCTGAATTATTGGAAGGGTGTGGAGTAAATCCTTCTCTAGTAATTTGTCGCATAAAGAAACCGGTTCTTGTTTTCATCTTGGAGAAAGAAGAAACCTTCCTCCTCATTTTCACTCCTCTCCAAGGATCCCTGCTTCCATTGTTGCAATAACAGCGTGTTGGTAGGATGAGGCTATGTGAGTAGCTTTGCCCCCGCAGTGCCTTGATGTCCTGGGACAATGCCATGTAGAACCGGTTTTTGCAAAGAGGATCTCGGTGCTAAAGAAATAGGGATCTAGGAGAGTTAAGTGACTGCCAGATTGGAGTAACTGTGTGTGTGTGTGAATGTACTGTGCAGACTGGTCTCAGAAAGAAAGGTTGGAGGTGATCTCACGACAACATAGGTGCCTTTTTGATCTCGTTGCCCTCCTGGATTTTTATCCCTGCTGTCTGCTATGGGTTTTCTGGGCGCAAACCCGCCAAGCTGTTCGTACAATGCCTAGAAATGCTTAGGTGAGATCCTGCCAATATGCCCTCCCAGCTCCCATCTTGCAAATACTGCGTGTGGGACTACTCCTTGAAGTTCAAAGAGGAAGGCTATATACAGTGGGTCCTCAGTATCCACAGGGAATCCATTCCCAGACACCCTCCCAGGGGCTCAGTATGGAAAAACCGCTTGCTTTTGTTCTGACCATGGTGCACCTTGGCTGCTTGTGAGAATTTTGTCCTGCAGCTGCTATGTAATCATATCATGGTTTCTCCTCCCCATTCCTCCGTGCACCTACCTACCTACCTACCTATCTACCTATCTATCTATCTATCTATCTATCTATCTATTTATTTATTTATTTATTTATTTATTTATTTATACCCTGCCTTTCACCTGCACTCAAGGTGGCTAACAAAATAAAGCACCGATGCAAATATACGTTTGAAACAATGCTCAGACCTCAACACATGAAAACGAATAAAGCAGTAAAATAGAACAGATTCCCAATGGATCACATAAAGCTGCTAAAATAGCTTTTTATTAAAAGTGCCATCCAATGTTTTCAGAAATCAAACACATTCTTAAATAAAATTGTCTTGAGGCCCCACTGAAAGGTCCCCAAAGAGGGAGATGTTCGCAATTCCTGGGGGAGGGAATTTCACAAATGAGGCACCACCACCGATAAGGCCCTGTTAGTTGCCATCGTCTCTCCCACCTCTGTTACTGGGAACACAGTTAGAAGGATTCCCTCTGATGACCTGAGAGGGAGGGTAGGATTATAAGGAAGGAAGTGGAAGGAGACATCTTGTGAGCTGAACTGCATCCCAATTGCCCTACGGGTGGGAAAATTTTGTACATCTCAATCTTCTGGCCCTCAAAAGGAACTCTGGAATTGTCCTTGAGGTCCCAGGCCACTGCAATTTGTCTTTATTTTTTCTGTACCTTTATAACTCCTTGGAGCTCAAAAAATTTGCAGCAGGAGGAAAATACATACACAAGAATGTGCGCAGAAACCACAGGAGCCTGGGATGTGTGTTGGCAAAACGGCCCCTAGGACTGCTAGGTGTCAGTGGGAGATTTGCTAAAACATAAACTCCTTTCTGTATTTAACAAAGGCTTCTGGCAAGAGGAGCAAAGAGAATTGTGATGAACCTTTTCAACTCTCTTCCTGCCCCCCTTTGAAATGCGGAGCTCTAAATCGAGGATGGATGATCAAACTGCGACTGAGCGCTCGCAAACCCAAACCAGATTATTTAGTGTGAACGAAGCCTCCCGTGGCTCCTTCATCTCTTTCCCAGGCCTTCCGACGGGTCTCATCACCGTCCAATATAATCCCAGCTCCTGCCTGTTATCGCTGATGAAGAATATATTGCCTTTCAGATTGTCAGCTTTGGGGGAAATCTGATTTCTCCCCTTCCTCTGTTTCCCTGCAATAAGCAATTCTTCTCTTGGACACATCCACCCGCGAAAGGCTGCTTAGCTAGAATCATGAATGCAAGATTATTTTAGTAGATTGATTTGAAATGTACAGTGCTCTGGGTTTGTTTGTGTTTCCTTTTGTTTTTGCACTGCACCCTCTGACTGTGTTGTCTCCCCTCCTCAATTGTTTTGTGCTGCATAGGGTGGGAATTCCCAAACTTTGTGGAGAGGAACATAGCTGTACCACGAGAGAAATGTGATGAATGCACTGTTGTGCATAGTGTTCTACAGAGTTTTGCAAGCAAAAAGGCAGGCATTATGGCTGAATGATGTAGCCTCAAGCCTTTGAAAATGGTTCCTTGGGTCAGCTGCCCTGCTGGTACCACTGAATTTGCTGCTTAAGCTATATCGATGCGGTGGAGAGTGCATGGCTCTGTTGGAGTGTCTGCCTGTTCCCCTCCCAGTGTATGCCTTGGCAGGACCTGTGGGTTCGAGCCCCACAACCGCCCTGGCTGGGTTGCCAGACTCCCAGGGAACATCTCTGTATCTATGCAGTCACCTTTCCCTGGCTGTTGGGGGTATTGATTCAACATGGCAGACCCCTGAGAACCAAAGGGGGGGGCGTAGCCCCTTGTGATGACCCCAGTCCAGGTAACTGCAAGTTCAAGAGCAGCCATTACACAAGGCCATCACATCAACTTGTACTCTTAATCCCATGTATACACGTGATGAGAGCCAGTGGCTCTCTGCAGTACTAGGGTATTTGCATCCTGGATGATTGACAGCACAGTCCTGAGCTGCCCAAAGCGTGGGGCTGCCAGGGCGCCAAAATGGTTACTGCGGCATCCAACATTCAGATGCCCGGTCGTCAAGCATTCAGTAATCAAGTGACGAGGCCTGCATGTGTGAACCGTGCCCCTGGGCGTGAGTCTTTTGAACGTCATGGAGCTATATTTCTGGAATGAAGCGCACTCTCAAATCCTAATCAAGCATATTGTTATCTCATGAATATGCATACGGTTTTTTACCATTTTCTCTTTTCAACTTCATTTGTTGTAGGATAGGCTATGAGGTAGCAACTAACACAGGGTAAGACAGTCTTACCCTGTGTTAGGGGGTAGGTTAGGGGTAGGACAGGAATTTGAAGCTTTACCACTATGCCATGCTACTTTTTTTTTTTTTTGCTACTCTACTTTCTGTTTTTGCTGTGCTGTGTATGCTACACTGTGGGTTTTTTTGTTGACCTTGACAGGCCAAAGAAAAGGGTTTATGATGGTGGTGTGAATGTGGGAACCTTGCTGCAAATCTGCGAAGCAAAGATTCTTTCTGGCCTGCAGGAGTTTTTTGCGGCTGTTTGTGGTTTGTGTGTCTCTGCTGCAGTCTTCAAATTGCACACCGAATGTTGTGTCGGTACACGACAGACTTCTCGGGAGCTCCTCTGGTGGCCCTGCCTTCCTCGATTGTTGCTTTCTCCGTGTCTTCCTGACACGTCTTGTTGTTTGTAATTAAAAGCCTGCTGTGGAGTCAAAGGGTTTCCACCCGCCGCACCCTTGTGCTTCCGCCGCATTTGTGATGTGGACGGGAATGGGATTTGACACGGAGGGTGAAAAATTGAGGAAGGGGGTGGCTCCTGGGTCTGACTGTGGGGCCTCAAGCGAACTGCAGAGCTGCCCCTTGAACAGCAGGGCCTCTTCATGGTCTCATCAAAACTCTCTTAATGCCCTTTGACGTTCCTCTGCCGTTTCACCCAAACCAGGGTTTTTCCAAATCCTCCTTAGAATCTGTCTTGAAGTGAAATTCGGTGACAGTTCCCTTTCCCCAACACACTTCTCCACACTTTCCCCAACACACTTCTCCCTCAAACTGTGTGTGTGTGTGGGGGGGGGGGAGCAATTAGCCTCTACCACAGGCTTTTAATTTCATTTTTAATGGAAATGTCAGGTCATATGAAGCAGCCGTGGTTGAGAACAAAACCGCCACTTGGTGTGCGGAATTTTGTCTGTGGTCACTACCTGCCTGTGATGGCAGAAACACATTTTTACTGTATGCTGTGGCCTCTTGCAGCTTCTGTCAGAGATGATTGCTACAGGTGGGCCACTGTATCCTTGAGGTTCTGTTCCGTGGGGACCCTGCAGATATGGAACCAAATATAATTGTGGAAAACCCTAAATGGATAGTACTATTATGGAAATAAAAAGGTCCCAGAATGGGTATGTGGGGGTCCTCGTGGATCTGCAGATATAGGACCCCATCTGTACTTAACTTGGCTATCTCCCTTCCCAACCCATCATAGGTCTTCACTCCAGATGCGTGAAGCCTTGTTGGCGAGGGAAGGTTTTCTGTGTGTGCTCAGAGGGACTCTTCTGCATTGTTACTTCTTCACTGGTTCTACATAGCCCTTCACGGCGAAAACAGATAGCTGTATGTTTAAGGCACAGAAAGGAGTTTGAAGGCGTGCCAGTGAGTTCTGTGGTAGGGTCTGCTTTGTGGGGAAGTAAACTAAAGTCTTGAATTATGAAACTATTTCATCCACCTTCACAGCGGGGAAACGTAGAGATTCTTACAAATATCTGAGGTGTGGGTTTTGACCCTTCAGTGCTTGAGTTTCAAAGAAACCGGGCCATGAGCGTGTTAGCAATTCTTGCGTTCTGTATGAAACAGAACTGTTGTCTTAGTATGTGGGGCGAGGAAATTAAACCTCCAACATGAAGTTGGTTTGAATGCATTTTGGCTTCAGGGGCAAACCAGAAAGAGCATGGACTTCTCTGTGGTGGCTCCTTTCTTGTAGAATTTATTTCCTTGCTGGACAGGTTCTATAAGGACCTTTGGAAGGTTTGAAGGAGGAAAAAAAATCTTTCTTATTCCAGAAGGCTTTTTGGAGCCCTTCTGCTATGTTGGTATTCTTTTAATCCAGTTTTATTGTTTGCTATGTTCTTAATTGAGGTTCATGGCATTTTATGTGTATATTTTTTAATAGTTGCTTTTACAGTATTTATTTTTTTTATGGATGTACGCTGCGAGTGGAGCTTTGGAGATTCTGGTGGGTGTGGTGGTAGGCTTACATAAATGAATGCATGCTTCTTCTGAAGGCACACAGCGTTCTCCCGGGGGTCCTGTGATACTGACCAAGACAGGATATTGTGATGGCTGCTGGTATTAAAAAAAGAAAGCTTCAGAAGAGGGTGTGATGAATTGAGGGAAGGTGGGTCTGTCTGTAGGCTGGTCCTATCGTGCCCTGCTTGTGAATGTCTCAATGGCCATTGTCAGAAGACAGAATTGTGACGAAAATGAGAAGATCTTTCATTGCAACAGTATGTAGCAAGCTATGTGTACAGTATATAAAAATCTATTTCTCGGCCACCGTGGTACATTTCGGTTGTTAGCTTCCCCTTGCTAAATGACTTAACTGCATGACTCAGTTCTGTGCTGCCCCTGTGGTGTCATCCTAATAAATATGATTATTTGCATAATCTGGTGACACAGACGTGCCCTTCTCTTGGGATCCATGCGATAGCCGAAGATCTATGGCAGCATCGGTTCCTGCAATCAGACACGGCCAGGGGAGCCAAACCCCACCCTTGTCTTTCAAAATAGAGAAATGTCTTGAAATCTTGCGGCTTTCTTTTGGAGAAACTTGCATTTTAAAGCTGAAATACCAGTGTGGATGGATTAGGTCAGGGCTTTTCAGACTGGGGTGTAGTGACGCCCCAGCCTGTGGGTGCTGGCCACTTTCACCTTAAGGGGCGGGGGCAGCCTGGAGGCAAGGAGGAGGCAGCAGCATGATCCCCACGGTTGCACCGCTGGGGGGGGGGCTGCAGGGGTTTGGGTACACTTGGCTGCCTCCTGCAGCCTCCCGGTGGTGCGGGGAGTCCTGTGCGACCTTCTGCAGGGCTCCCTGCAGCTTCAGAAGGGAAAGTGGAGCGATCTCACTCCACTTTGGCTTTAGCCAGGGACGGGCGGGTAGTGGAAGGCGGGGCTGGGATCCGGCAGTTATGCTGGATCTGAACCCCTGTTCCTGAGGAAGATCAGAGCAGCCTGAAGTTGCTCGAGTCTCCTTGGACTTTTGCCACCTCAAGAGGTGGTGCAAGTCCAAGGAGACCCATAGGGGCAAGGGTGCCTTGCTCAGAGGTAAGGGGAAAAATGACCCCTTGCCTCTGGTTGAACCACTTTTGGCCCCTATCCTTTGCTGGGTACAGCTCAAGCCTCCTGGTTTGCCTGTTCCAGCACAGGATAGGATTGTGCCTTTAGTCTGTTCCATCTTCTGCACTCATCAAAGCACGTGGTCCTTTGCAAGGCAGAGAACAGAAATCTAAGGAAAACACAATTGCTTTTTTATAGTAGCAAAGCTAGAGAAAAGGCAAGTATCTAGCTGTATCAAACATGTCACAGATAGTATAGGAAGACTGGTGCAAAAGGAAAATATCAAGACAATTTACAAAACCAATAGTCAAGTTACAGCAGATCCTGCGACCCCCAAAAGATGAAAGAGACCCACATTTACAGGCAGGGGTATATCAGATCCCATGTTGCTGGGGAAAGGTATAGATTGGCACTGCCAAAAGGAGTATACAGACCAGAGTGAAGGAACATGAAAGACATTGGGCACAATCCTAACCAGGTCTACTCAGAAGTAAGTCCTAGTTTGTTCAATGGGGCTTACTCTCAGGAAAGTGTGGTTAGGATTGCAGCCTTTGTTGCTTAAAACAGATGGAAAAATCAGCAACTGCAGAACACTCAGTGACAACAGGACAGAAAGAGGATTTTGAACACACTGGATTGTTGTCTAATACTACACATTGCCAGGCACGTATGTATAGAGAGGCAGGTGAAATATATAAGCGTCAAAACAATCTGAATAGGAAAGAAGAAGCAATGAGAGTTAATAATGCCTGGCTGCCAGCCCTGAAAAATGTTACTCAGAGAGTAAGGAGCCAGGTGGGGCTAACAGCTGGCAATGATGTTCCCTGATTCAGTGGGCAATCAGCTACAACCTGTGTAAGAACAGCCCCAAGTTCAGTGCCTGAGGAAGACGGTGGCCTCTGAGGAAGCTCCCCAAAGCCATGGGTGAAATGTCAGGTTTCAGTGTTTAGGTTTGAGTTGTTAGCTTCTTGCTCTAGTCTTTTTAGTTCTAATTTTTATTTGATGTTTAGTTTTCAGTTTTATTCCTCACTTACTTGAGCTTCAAGTGTGGTTTTGGTTTTTTAGAGTTTCTAACTTGGTTCCTGTTTTTAGTTTTAGTTTTTTAGGTTGAGTTTTAGTTGTTTTTGGTTTAAGTTAGTTTTAGTTAACTAGTGGGGATAATGGGGATAGTTAGTTAGTTAATTAGATAGTTTAGTGGGGATAGTTAGCCCCCACCCCCTTTTTTAGGATTGGTTTAGGCTCATTAGGTAAAAAAGCCAGACCGCGGCACCCAGCCTGAAAAACTGTTTATAGTTCAATATGGATTCCAGCCGTGAAAGCCTTAGCATGTCTATCAAAGCTAGAAATTAATTTAAGCATTTCACCAGGCAGAAAGCCATTGGAAACCAAACTGATAATATTACTAAGGGTGCAATCCTGACCCTCACTTGGGCTGATGCAAGTCCCCTGTGCTGGCTGGAAAGTGTTGCATTTTCCGGGGAGGTAGGCTGGCTCATGGCTGTACGCTGGCCTGCCTGTGCTGACACTGGCCCTGGAGGATGATGGGTGAGTTGCATCGGCCACTACAGGAGGAGTCATAAATCATAACTATGAAGTAATTACATATGAAGTAATTACAGCCGGTTTTGTTCCAAAATTGGAACAACTTGAGCCTTAAGACTGTGGCACCAAAAAGACAAGGAAAAAGTCAAGGAAGACGAGAACATTTTCACTGCTTGCTTATAGGTGGGCAGTTGTGAGAATTAGCGGGGTCTCATGGGGGAGGGCTCCAAATGGGATGCTGCCACTGGAAAGGCCCTGCCCTCAACAGTCAAACTTCACTTGGTCGCTGAGTGCAGGGCAGAGCTTCTGATGACGGACACAGTGTGAGCAGGTTCACTCTATTATTTTTCCCCTTTCTTTTTCCCCCAGCCCAGAACTGCAGTTACATTTTGCAAGGTCCAAACGGAACGATACAGAGTCCGGGATTCCCGTACGGCTATCCAAATTATGCCAACTGTACGTGGACGATCACCGCCGAGGAGCAGAACAGGGTTCAGCTTGTGTTCCAGTCCTTTGCCTTAGAGGAAGACTTTGATGTCTTGTCTGTCTACGATGGACTGCCCCAGCAAGGAAACCTAAGAACAAGGTATGGAAAAGTGCGCGCCTGCTTCTTTTCCCCCCCTTTTATTTTGATGCTCTTGTCACTCAGGGAAGGGAGCTCTTCCTAAGTATTGCAAGCTGTCTGGCGGTTGGATTAAAACACTTAGACAGAGGGGTTTTTTGTTGCAATAAAAGCAAGGGTTCTTTCTTTTGGTGAAGTTATCTCAACTGTCTGGATTTCGCACACTTGATAAGGCCTCAAAAATATTGCGGAGAGCATTTGATGGCGCGGCGTTATCGGCGCAGTTGCAGCTCGAGACATCTGGAGAAGTTAATTAGAAGTTTGTGCTAGAGGAGCTGGGTTGGGAGAGGAAGCTTCTTAGAAAATGGGTTTTCTCCCCCCCTTCTTTAGGGACAACTGATAAGTGCTTGGCAGCTTCTGAAAAACTTACAGCAAGATATTTTGCACCCCTCCTTTTAATCCCTACTCCTGTGAAAGGCCCCACTCCCAATGTCTCCTGTTGTATGTCTCATAGAAAAGGTAGAGGAGGAATCTGGTCTTGCTGCAATTTGTGATGGAACGCCTTGTTCCAGAGCTGCACATCTCACCAACAGATCACATTTAATAAAGTACAGGCACATCTATGAACTATCTGCATTGTGTATGTTTGTGGGGGGGGGGGGAGGGAACTCATGTGTAAATGTATACTTATGCTGAAAATGCTTGGGGTAAAAATGCAGACTTAAATATGTATTTTTGAGTGTTTATTTTGGAGGGAATACTTCTGATGAATAGAGGAGAAAGAATTCTTTTTTTGCAGGTTTTGATGTTTTCCAAAAGTTGGAAGTGCCAAAATGATGTTTTGTGGTTTTATTCAAACTTACATTATAGTCATAAATTATAATCACTTTAAAAGTGTAGTTGGTAGGTGATATAGGTGGTATAGAGTCAGTAGCTACAACCGCAGGTATTACCTGTGCACCCCCATTAAGTAGATAAAAGCCAAATACAACTTTTTTTTTGCATTATTTTAAAAACAAAAATGAGAAGTGCAGAAAGTGGTGTTATGTGTTGTTGTTTTTCAATTTCATTGTCACCATTTTCAACCACTTTTACTGATGAACTGTAGTGGAAGAGAGCAGAATGTGTATCCAAAGGCAAGCAGGGAAAGTTCACAATAAACAGAAAGACCTAGGTTTCATCTCTGGAATCTCAATTTAAACAGACTTTTGGCAGTGTAATTGGGAAGACCTTGGCGAGCTCTTGCCAATCAAAGTGGTCAATATTGGGTTAGGTGAATCAAAGGTTTGACTTGATGGAAGACAGTTTTGTATGTTCATCTGACTGATGAAATCCTGAATAGATGCTAGCAGAAGCTAGGATACTATTCTCCTAACCCCAGCAGAAGTCCTTCCTCGAAAAACATTCAGTTCCTTCTGGTGCACCTGGGAGAGGTGTTGGTGTTTTATCTTCCTAGCTGAGGAAGGTCTCACTGTGACAGCATTTCAACACCCAGGAGAGACCTTGGTAATGGGAAGGCAGTGATCTCCCATTGGAGTTCTAAGGCAGGGATTAACTGGGTGAATTTTGTTGTCACCCATTTATATGCGCAAGGTCAGATGTTGACACTGGTAATGGTCTCCTTTGGCCTTGAAGCACTCCAGAAATTCTCACGTGTGACATGCAGGAAGCCGTTTGCTCTCTGGTGTGACTTCAGTGTGAGTTCTTCAACCTTTCAGTTTCTCAGTTACCTAGGCTTGAAAGAATCTGAAAAGAAACCAAAATGGCAGTGAAAACCAGATGCTCGAGGGGTGTATGAGACTGGCAGGGATTTGCCTGGTAAATAGATCATATCCCATGATTGTGAAAACGGAACTTGGGGAAAAAATGATCAGGTTTTTGCAACTTTATTGTGTAATGCTGGGGTTACTTAGCTCTGTCTGGGTGGGAGTGAAAGCTGAATACTCATTTCCTGTGCCAAAAGGGTCCATTGGTGACCTTTAAGTACTTTTCCTACCAGTGAAAAATCCAAGGGTGACAAGGAGGGGTTTATTTTCCTTTGAATGGGAGAGAGAAATGGTGGCCGCTGGTGTTTTTATGGTATAGTTCTCTTCACAGGTAAGCAAGCAGAGTGTATTTGATGCAAACGGGCTCTCAAAAACCTGCATCAGATTCCCAGAAACCAGTAGAGTGAACTCCAGCAGACCATTGCACTGCTTCAACTCAGAAACTCTCTGCTCTATGCCTGGGCCCACTCAGCCTGGAGTAAGCCCATTTCTCGGCCCCTCCCCAGTAACTGAAGGATGTCACCTTCCAAAGGCGATGGCAAAGGACTTCCAGCCATTAGCTTCCATTCAATGAACTCAAACTGATCATCACTTAGTATTAGCAATTAATCATCTTAACCAAGGATGATCACCTGTAATGTCAGGTTACCCTTGTTCTTCTTGGAAGTGCCAGCTTTGCTCCACTTGAAGACATCAACTGGAGGTTCCCTTGAGCACGCAAGAGGTCAGGCTATTCCTTATTATAAAAGGAATAATTCAAATGTGCACTTCCAGTGTACAGGTACCCCCTAATGTTCACAGGGGATATGCCCCCCCCAATTGTTTCTGGAAACTGATAAGGGGGAACTCTATCTCTGTGGCTCTATGGACTATGTACACTACCCTTGAACATAAGAACAGCCCCACTGGATCAGGCCATAGGCCCATCTAGTCCAGCTTCCTGTATCTCACAGCGGCCCACCAAATGCCCCAGGGAGCACACCAGATAACAAGAGACCTGCAAGGCTTCCTGGGAATTGTAGTTAAGAACATAAGAACAGCCCCACTGGATCAGGCCTTAGGCCCATCCAGCTTCCTGTATCTCACAGCGGCCCACCAAATGCCCCAGGGAGCACACCAGATCACAAGAGACCTCATCCTGGTGGTCATCCTGCCCTTGCATCTGGCATTCTGACATAGCCCATTTCCAAAAGGAGGAGGTTGCACAAATACATCATGGCTTGTAACCAGTAATGGATTTTTCCTCCAGAAACTTGTCCAATCCCCTTTTAAAGGCATCCAGGCCAGATGCCGTCACCCCATCCTGTGGCAAGGAGTTCCACAGACCAACCACACACTGAGTAAAGAAATATTTTCTCTTGTCTGTCCTAACCTGTGCTGTTGAAACTTGGGCAGCTGTGGGTGCTGCTAATCTCAAAAGAGCAGCTTGCAAACCTGATTTCTAGCAGTAGCTTCTTGAATGTTGTTGATGTGAACCTGATTTGTAAGCTTTTGATCCATTTGTTGTTTCTTGAAAAACAAAACTCTCTTCGTTAGCAGCTCGATTCCTAACACATGTTCCTTGCAAGTTAGTGTTGCTTTGTTCAAGTAGGGCTTGCTTTGGAGTGGGATTACAGCTCTGTGTGTGTGCGTGTGCGTGCGCGCGCATTTTCCAAGCAGTTCTATTTGTTTTAGGGCCTGATGAATATTATTATTATTATTATTATTATTATTATTATTATTATTAACAGTATTTATATACCGCTTTTCAACAAAAAGTTCACAAAGCGGTTTACAGAGAAAAATCAAATAATTAATGGCTACTAATCAATTTCTACTAATATTTTTCATTGCTTTTCCCTTATTAAACTTTTTTTTTTAATGTCTTGCTGCAGCAATTGCAGAAATTTTGTTTCTTTCTAGGCTTTATATTTATTCCCCCACCTCCCTCTCTGCTTTCCAAATGTACTCCATTCATCATCAAAGTGCTACCTTCAGAGATGGATGACTGTACATCATTTATCAAAGCTCATGCCTCCAGACTGCTGGCCAGTAAAAGGGGGGGGAAGACTATGGGGAGGAAAGTATTGGAATAGAGTGAATGGACAATAAGCCCATCCATGAAACAGTTAAGAGGCAAAGTACATGGTTTATGCCAATACCTTTGATGCCCTAAAAGATGTTTGAAATAAGTCTTTAAACAACTACAGTTTTCGGGGGACGCTTAGCTCTTTCCCACCCTATAAATTTCTGCTATGAATTGCTCTTACCTATCTCGGAAGCTAAGCAGGGCCAGGCTTGGTTAGTACTTGGATGGGAGACCGCCTGGGAATACCAGGTGCTGTAGGCTTCTACCATGATCTCGGAAGCTAAGCAGGGCCAGGCCTGGTTAGTACTTGGATGGGAGACCGCCTGGGAATACCGGGTGCTGTAGGTTTATACCATAGTCTTTCGAGACGGAAGGTTGCCAGCCATCTCCCTATACTGAACACTATCTCCCGATCTTGTCTGATCTTGGAAGCTAAGCAGGGTCAGACCTGGTTAGTACTTGGATGGGAGACCGCCTGGGAATACCGGGTGCTGTAGGCTTATTCCATGATCTCGGAAGCTAAGCAGGGCCAGGCCTGGTTAGTACTTGGATGGGAGACCGCCTGGGAATACCGGGTGCTGTAGGCTTACACCATAGTCTTTCGAGACTGAAGGTTGCCAACCATCTCCCTATACTGAACACTATCTCCCGATCTTGTCTGATCTCGGAAGCTAAGCAGGGTCAGACCTGGTTAGTACTTGGATGGGAGACCGCCTGGGAATACCGGGTGCTGTAGGCTTCTACCATAGTCTTTCGAGACTGAAGGTTGCCAGCCAACCAAAGCTGATCTATCTTTCACACAAGGGACTACAGAGACAACTACATGCTTATAGGGTAAATGCACATCTAGAGCCCTGGAAGGGGGAGAGCAGCTGGGGTTGGGAGGGGCTCTTGAGTATTGGAATAGCTGACAGGGTTAAGCACCTAGTACTATGCTGAATTTTTGTGAGCTTCAAACTTTGCTGCAAAGATCGCCGTGTGGTGAGTGCGTGGAGGGGGAAAATGCAGATAAAAAAACCCCTCTTACCCAGTGGCATAGCTAGAGGGGTTGGGGGGGTGCGGACTGCACCTGGAGATGTGCAAAGGGGGGATGACGCACACTAGTGACCAAATCACTAAAATCATGGTTTTTAGGATGGGACAAAAGGTTTGTGTGGCATGTTTTTCCATTCTTCTGCACCTTATTAAGTCACAGGCTTGCCCTTCTCAGCAAAATCGCAGCTTTCCAAGCCTACTTTTAGTTTAACCCCCACCCACCCCCAAGGTGGGGGTGCCGCATGCATTCATGTGCAGTATGTGCCCCCAAGTCAGAGCAGTTCTTTTTTTCCTGAGCTGCTTGTTCGTCTTTGCCTTGAAAAGTCAGCACCACTTCCAGTTTTAATAGCTTCCACTGGGTTAGAATTTGTTGCCCAGTGCCTTGTGTAGAGAGGCTCAAAACCTGTTTGAAGGAAGACTTTAAGAGGCACAGAGAACATTTATTGATCCCAAAGGCTGATAAAACCCTGATGTGCTTTGAGCTGTATGCGGCTTCTTCCTAGATCATGTTTGATGCACAATGAATAGAGCAGTGATTTTCAACCACTGTGCTGCAAATGGTCTACACATGTGCCATGGGAGTTTGGGGGGAGGGTTATAAATTGGGAGGGCCATTGGGGTATGTGAACCCCTGGCCGGCAGTGCGGTGCACTTTGTCAATTGTCAAAAAACTGATGGTGTGCCTTGAAAATTTTAGCACCTTCTCAGTATGCCGTGAGATGAAAAAGGTTGATAAATGCTGGTAGAGAGGAGAATGCCGTAATAGTGCAGCTTGATCCTATGTATGTTTGCTTAGAAGTAAATCCCACTGATTTCAGTTGGGCTTACTCCCAAGCAATTGTTCGCAGTCTGTTTTTAGAGGTTGAGCCAGTGCAGACCTTAATCTGTCTTTGGTCAGATTCAGACAGCCATCTAAACTCTAGTCTAAAACAGCAGTTTTCAATCTCTTTCATCTCTTGGCACACTGATAAGGCACTAAAATTTTTGGGCTTTTTTGACAATTGATAATGCACCCATGCTGCCGGCAGGGGGCTCACACCCCCAAAGACCCTAATACTTGATGACCCTCCCCAGACTCCCACGGCCCACCTGTGGCCCATTCAAGGCACACCAATGTGCTGTGGCACACCAGTTGAAAATAGCTGGGTTAGAATGATGATTGTGAGTGAATTCAGGAGAGGGTTTAGTCTCACACGCTTCCCCACCCATTTCTTTTGCATGCTGCAGGAGATAACTCCCACCCAGGAAGCTGTAGTCAGGTTTTAGTAATAATATGTTCACAATCCGGAACATGAAACCCCAGTCCTAAAGAAAGAGTGGCCTAGTGATAGTCAGCTACCTTGCTGATGCTAATCAGGTCTCTGTCTGGTCTTGATGGATGACCACCTGGCAACCTCATGCAAACTGTCTGGTTTCATCGTGGAAGAAACAGTGCTCGCCTGTAAGCCAATTGGGCCTCCTGTGCTAGGGTAACTCTAGTCTTGTATACAATTTTACATTAAAATGTACCAGATCCATTTGGCAAATGCAGTTTTTAAGTGCACATTTTGATCACTTTCCATTCTACCATAGTTTAGAGCAGGGGTGTGCCTATGTTTTGGAGAAAAGAGCCACATCATGTCTCTGACACTGTCAGGGGGCAGGGGGGAAAAAAAAATTAACATTTCAAATTTGAGTAAATTTACATAAATGAATACGTTTGAGACAGAACTTATATGAATGAATGAATTTTATTGGGCTTATTTATAATAAGCTCACATTTGCACTAGGCCTCGAACTCATAGGGGACCTGACGTCTCGCATAAGCTCAAGGTCTATAAAAGCCCTTGCTCTCACTCTGCCTGCAGCTTGCGCCTGCTGGTCCTGGGCTAGTGCGGGTTCCAACCGTCTCTGATGGGCTAGAGCAGGGGTGCCCAAACCCCGGCCCTGAGGCAGCTTGCGGCCCTTGAGGCTTCTCAATGCGGCCCTCAGGGAGCCCCCAGCCTCCAATGAGCCTCTGGCCCTCCAGAGATTTGTTGGAGCCCACACTGGCCCGATGCAACTGTTCTCAGCGTGAGGGCGGCTGTTTGACCTCTGGTGTGAGCTGTGGGATGAGGGCTCCCTCCACTGCTTGCTGTTTCACATTGTGATGCAGTAGCGGCAGCAAAGGAAAGGCCAGCCTTGCTTTGTGCAAGGCCTTTGATAGGCCTTGAGCTATTGCAAGACCTTCATTCAATCATATAAGTTCATCTTTAATATATTCAGTTATGTAAACTTATGTAAATTTATTCAAATTTTAAATGTAAATTCATTCTTTTTTTCTCCCGGCCCCCCCACACAGTCAGAGAAACAATGTGGCCCTCCTGCCAAAAACTTTGGACACCCCTGGGCTAGAGGCTCAATGGAGACTAGAGGCTCCTTGCGGACCAGGTTGGGGATCCCCAAGGGCCACCAATGGCCTGTGAGCCAGGGTTTGTCTGCCTCTGGTTTAGAGAGATGGTGCTCATATTAAATTTTATTTATGCCTCTACTGACAGAAGGTGGCAGAGTGACAGGCCATAGAGTTAATAGCCTAATAGCCAAAAGCATAGCAACAGACAAAATGATAAAAAGCTACTTTCCTTATTAAAGAGCAGTATTGCTAGTCTGACTGAAGCTGGGGCTTGGGCCTCAATGTGTTCACACTTTGGAATGTAGCTTAGATAACGGTACCAGGCAACTGCTGGAGATAAGCGTTCATGCCTTGGCAAAAGTTAGGACATGCCTGTATCCACCAAGAAAACTCTGTAATTTGGTAACTTTTATGCTTTTAGAGCAAAAGCACACATGTAATATGGAAACCAAGTGATCCCTTGATGCCAAACTGTACCCAAGGTAAAAGAATCGCAATAGTTATATAAAATTAAGCCGTAGAAACCAAATTGCTGGGTTTTAGTGTTGTTGGCAACCTTCAGTCTGGAAAGACTCTGGTATTGCGCTCTGGAAGGTGGTTCTGGAACAGCGTCTAGTGTGGCTGAAAAGGCCAATTCGGGAGTGACAATCCCTTCCACACCGGGAGCAAGTGCAGTCTGTCCCTGGTCTGTCTCCCTGGCTATGGGCCTTCCTTCTTTGCCTCTTAGCCTCAGACTGTTGGCCAAGTGTCTCTTCAAACTGGGAAAGGCCATGCTGCACAGCCTGCCTCCAAGAGGGCCGCTCAGAGGCCAGGGTTTCCCACTTGTTGAGGTCCACTCCTAAGGCCTTCAGATCCCTCTTGCAGATGTCCTTGTATCGCAGCTGTGGTCTACCTGTAGGGCGCTTTCCCTGCACGAGTTCTCCATAGAGGAGATCCTTTCTCCATTCTTTCCGGCCATCATCCATTCTCACGACATGACCGAGCCAACGCAGGCGTCTCTGTTTCAGCAGTGCATACATGCTAGGGATTCCAGCACGTTCCAGGACTGTGTTGTTTAGAACTTTGTCCTGCCAGGTGATGCTGAGAATGCGTCGGAGGCAGTGCATGTGGAAAGCGTTCAGTTTCCTCTCCTGTTGTGAGGGAAGAGTCCATGAGGGCCCCACAGTGCTTTACTAAAACATAGGAAAGGAATGCAGATAAGTTAAGGAGTGCCAGGCAGATCACATAGTGCCTTCTCTTTTAATGATGCTATTCTAAACCCTGTCAAAACAATCTATATAATTGGCTTAAATTATGACCGTGTTATTCAGCCCTGGATAAATGGTATTAAACTTTGTAATTTAATATGTCTTAATGCTAAATTCCACGTTTTTATGCAAATTGTACCTTATCTGTAACCTATTAGGTGTTTGCCACATCTCTGATGTAAAATTTCAGCCAATGGGATGTCTAGATTTGAAACAAAGAACCAGAAATTGTATAAATTGGTCAGGATACCCTTGAGATTTGCTTCCATGCGTTGGACAGTAGTCCCGTGGGTGCCCATTGCTTGAAATGAAATAAAAAAGCCTGCACACTTTCACTGTTGGGTACCGAGTTTTCTTGAGTTGCTTTCTCTCAACCTTGCAATGCTACGATTCCACAGTTTCCACTTGGGTCTCACAGCTTCTAAGGCTGGTCCTGGGAAATAAAAGCAGGATAAAATGAAATAAATAAAAGGGGAAAAGCAAAGAATTGTCTCTCTTCCAGTTTGCAGAAGTGCCCAGAGTTGGCCTCAGGCTTCATAGAACCATAGAGTTGGAATGGGACTTACGCGTCATCTAGTCCAACCCCATCTAGATTTGAGATATGCAGTTCAAAAGGCAAGTACCTACTTGCAACCTGGATTTTGTTCTCAGTGCTAAGGAAGCATGCCATGCCTGGATGCAACTTCCTATCTGCTAGTATGACCCTCGTAATGATCATACGGTGCATGACTTCTGTTGCGGAAACTAAGCAGGTGTGGCTCTGGTTCAAGCCCAAATGAGAGGACTCAGTTGGAAGCCATAAGAACAGCCCCACTGGATCAGGCCATAGGCCCATCTAGTCCAGCTTCCTGTATCTCATGGCGGCCCACCAAATGCCCCAGGGAGCACACAAGACAACAGGAGACCTGCATCCTGGTGCCCTCCCTTGCATCTGGCATTTTGACATAAGCCAAAATGCAAGCTGCTCCGAGTTCTTTGGAGAGGTGTGAGTGTGAATGCTAGTTAAATAGCGGTGTCATAGAAATCGAGATGGAAGCAGGAGACTGCATTTTGATATTCCTCTCGTTGTCCATGGAACCTGATGTCAGAGAGAGAACATTTGCTAACAGTGTTACTGTAAGATTAGGGGAAGCATTGGAATTCTTATACATTATTCAGCGAGCGTCTGTTGGCAATTGCTTGCTGTTTAATGGCAACCACTGAGCCTAGTGCCAGGAACATACATCATTTGTTAATAGAGAAATGTCCTTCTCAGATCTCTGAACAAGCCCTGCTGGTATTAGGAGAATAAGTGTCTTCATTGCTTTTGCAGCTGTAAAACCCGGCCTCTTCAGCAGTATTTTAGCTAATGAAATAATGTGGTTATTATTATTGTTAAAAGGAAGCTTTCCTCATGAGATTGTGTGGCTTGGCTGACGAGATGGTGGTCATCAACCAAGCTAGCCAATTTAAAGATCACACCAAATTACCTGTTTCGGGTCTGATTGATCTTAGTCTTCTGAAAGAATTGAATTATGATGGTTTTCACTTAGCGGTGCCAACTCTTCTGAGTTCATTATGCTTTTGTTATTATTTTTTTAATGGCAAACTCCTGTGACTTTCTTTATTAGTCCTATTCAGCCATTGTTATGCCAATTTAGAGACAGTATATGAAGGGGGGAAAACAGGAGTGCGCTGGCTAGCTACACTCCTGCATCAATGCGCTCTCTGGTCACACACCCTGAATGACCTCATATTCATTGACTGACCAGCAGGGATGTGCTTGAGTCACTGAGCCTGAGTCGCGAGTTGAGTCCCAAGTCAGCAACCCTGCAACTCAACTCGGGTCGCAAGCCATAGCACACAGCTGTCGTGACACAACCCGTGAGATATTTAGAGTCTTTCTAGTAAAGTCACATGTCATTTTGTGAAATGAATCAAGTTGCGCGTCAAGGGCTTCTTTGAGTACAATTTTGTTCCAATGGCAAAAAAGTCCCTCCTCTGTGTCCTGTCTGCCTCCACCTTTTGGTCCTTCCCCCAGCCTTGTGCAGCTACAGGTAAAGAAGACCCACTGTATTCCCAGGCAAAGCCTTGATTGCTTCTGTCAGAAACCCACACCTCCAGTCAAGGTAGCATGAAATTAAAGGCACAGCACTCTCATTTGGAGTTGTGCCTTGGGCTCCACAACTGTGCATTTTGTATCCTTCAAGCAGTACTAAGAGACCAGGCATGGATTGTAGGTGGGCTGTTTCAGACCCATCCCCAGAAAGGGCAGAACTTCGAGTTCAGAATCCCACAACTTGTCACTTCGAAAGAGGTTCACAGGAAACTTTTTCCCTCTGACTGTATTTCTGACTGTTTCATGGCATGTGAGCCCTCCCCTCCTGGGGTCTTCAGCCAACCTCCATCATTAAAGGGGCCTGGGTCTCAACACTTTGGAACTAGTCTGGAACTTGTCTATTTGGATAACATTTCAATTCCCCTCCCCCCACATATTTTATATATAGCCATGACTAGCTGTAGGTAGTCCACCTGGATGTAAGCTCTGGACTAGTAAGCAGGCCTGGTCTTTATGGTTCCTTTGAAACCAGTGAGTTGCTTGCTGAGCTGGGATTTGAACCCTTGCCTCAGCAGCCAAAGCCAAACTGCTTTATGCCCTAGTACAGAGTTTCTCAAACTTTGGATTGGGACCCACTAAGTGGGTCATGGTCCAATTTTAGGTGGCTTCCCATTCATTTCATTTTTAATCTATTAGATTTTATGCTACTATGGTACGTGACTGCGTTTGGGGAAATGTTACAGATCAGTACTTTTAACAGGGTACTGTGCATATACTTTTAATGATGATAGTCAATAGGGCTTACTTCTGGGTAAGTGTGGATAGAATTGTAGAATTTGAGATATTTGGGGAGTTTTTTGTTTTTAAGCAGATCTCAACTGCTTGGGGGAAGATTAGGAGTGTTCTTTATTTTAAATACATTTTTAAATGCATGCTTATTGCCAACTTTTGATTGATTGATTGATTGATTGAGACCTTTATTGGCATAAACAACTTTTAATTTACTTAGGGCCCAATCCTATGCATATTTACTCAGAAGTCCCATCATAGTCTATGGGGCTTGCTCCCAGGTAAGTATGGAAAGGATTGCAGCCTTATTTAATTAGATTTGATTTTGTAATGTGGGGGGTTTTAACAATCCTGCTTGATGACGTCACTTTCAGCCATGACATCACTTTGGGGTTAATGACATCACTTCCAGTGAGTCCCAACAGATTGTCATTCTAAAATGCAGGTCCCAGTGCTAAAAAAGTTTGAGAATCGCTGCCCAAGAAAATCATCTTGCTACTTAGTTTGCTTTGCAACGTCTGCAGAATAACTAAAATATCTGTATTCAGGGAAATTAGAAATCTCTGCATCAGCCTTTTTGAAAGACAGACCTTGCTGAGCTGAAGGGATGTGGCAAGTTTTTTTTTTTTTTTGTCATGTTGCATTAACTTGCCAGGAGTAAAATGCACTTGCACCTGTGTGCTGCTCTGGGGGACGCACTAAACCATGCACTGTTCGTCTCGCAGATCTCTTCACCTGAGAAAGGTCAAGTAGTCAGAGGTCCTGTCATACCACTCCAGGGACGTTCTGAATATTTATACTTCACTTCGACTCTCTCACTGCTGTGCAAGGCAGGGATGGCCAAGGCCAGTCTGAGGGAAATGAATTTGCGCATATCTTCAGAGGTGAGAGGTTGAGACCTTGTGTGGGGTCAGAATATTTTGGAGGGGAAGATTTGCATTTGCCAGAAAGTGGGCAAGGCCAGTCCAAGACCTGTGGCTTCTGTGGCTTTAAGACAGTGTGTCAGATGCCAGCACCCCCCCCCTTCTGTAAGAGGTGCCTTTCTGTGCCCAGTGTCCCCCCTTGTCTAGAGGTTCAGCAGCTTCTCCCTCTGCCACTCCTGGAGTAGAAGAGGAAGTGTGGAGAAGAGAGTGGTGGGCTAGAGAGTCTCCTGCTGAGCGAGGCGTGCAGTGCATAATTTTCCTACAGTGGCTTACCAGAGGCTGCTGAACTAGAGACTTTCCTGGTGCCAGTTTTGTTGGGTACTTATGTTCATTCCCAGACCATAGCTAGACCTTTTCATAATGAAAAATAGAGTTTTGTGGGTAATACTGGATTGCTGACCTTTTGTTTCAAACATACAGTGGACCCTTGGTATCCACAGGGGATACATTCCACAACCCCCCCACAGATGCCAAATTCCATGGATAATTAAATCCGTGGGGGGGCCGCAGTGCTAACAGCTTACCTAGGTGTGCGCCCAGCTCTCTGGAGTTCGTGCATCACCTCCCGGGCTCCTCAGAACACCTCTGAATATGACCAGTGCAAAGTGGAAGTGCCTTGCCGTCACATCAGGGAAGGCTTCTCGGGTGTGGGGAGGCTGCATGCGGCCTCCCTGTGCCAACACCTCCAGGAAGTGACTGGAAGCCTCTTCCAGTCGCATCTGGGAGGTGTTCTGAGCTCCACCCCGACCACGGGCTCAGCATGTGTGGATATTCAGATTCACAGATACTGAGCCCGTGGATAGGGAGGGAGCACCCACTGTACTAGACTGTTGGGCTGAGCCAGCAGGAGAAGCTGGGTGTGGGTGTGCCAGAGAATCTAGAGGGCAAGAGCTAAGACAGAGTTTTGTGTGTCAAAGCCATAGCTAGGGTGGGGGGGGGGCCTGCAAGCGATTGCTGTGGAAGGGCCAGAAGTCTGTAGAAGATCATGCAGCCAAAGTCTCATTCTAGAGCAGGGGTGTCCAAAGTTTTTGGCAGGAGGGCCACATCATCTCTCTGACACTGTGTTAGGGGCCAGGGGAAAAAAAGAATTAATTCACATTTAAAATTTGAATAAATTTACATAAGTTTGCATAAATGAATATATTAAAGATGAACTTATATGAATGAATGAAGGTCTTGAAATAGCTCAAGGCCTATAAAAGGCCTTGTACAAAGCAAGGCTGGGCTTTCCTTTGCTACTGCTACAGCATCAGAGACGTGAAACAGCAAGCGGTGGAGGAAGACTTCATCCCACAGCTCACTCAAGAAGTCAAACAGTCGCCCTCACGCTGAGAGCACTTGCATCGGGCCAGTGCGGGCTCCAACAAATCTCTGGAGGGCCAGAGGCTCATTGGAGACTGGGGGCTCCCTGAGGGCCGCATTGAGAGGCCTTGAGGGCCGCAAGTGGCCCCAGGGCCGGGGTTTGGGCACCCCTGTTCTAGAGTAACAAATGTAGATAAGAGGGGCCAGAGGGAGGTCGAAGGTCAGGTTGCAAAGATGGGCAGAGAGGGGAGGCACCTCGCTGAGAGCTTGCTCAGACCAAGAAACCAAGTCCTGTAAGGTCATCCGGATCCCTGTAGACTCTCCAAAACACTTGATGTGGCTCCGCTGGTGAGTCGCAATACCAGCTTCTGCCACTACCTGGGTGGCGCTATGGTGCAGTCACTTCCTCTTCCTAATTTCCCACCTGGTTCCCGCTGCTCGAAGCTCTGAATCCAGCCCCCTGCCATATTTACACGTGGAACCTGCCAGCTTGGGGGCAGAACATGGCAGTACCAAAGGTGTACTAGCTTACCAGGCTCCAGTCCTGATTATCTGCTAGAACGCAGTTTTGCAAGTTGCTTCAGTCTAGTACTGGCTGACTGACAAGCCTAATTCTTCTTGTCTGTTGTGCAGGATGGGGGGAAAAAAACCCCTCATTGTTCAGATTTGTAGTTTATCATTGTCTGCCGCCGACTTCGGTCTTAGTAACTCATTTAACCTCCCACTACCTCAATTTCCCCTTCTGTCAATGGCGGCAACCCCAGTCTGAACTTGGATGTGTCACTGGGCTGCACCAAAGAAACAGTGTTTGACTAGGAAGTATTTTTAGCCTCATCCTTCTCTGTTTTGCGAGGAAGACGCTCTCTATCTCTGACCCCAAAGCCTTGCCGCTAGCAGGTTTTGCAAATTGCCACTTCTGGGTCTCTTCTTCCCCTTTCTCCAAATAACATGTTCTTGCCTAGAAATGAACGGTGACTCAGACCGGGCTTGCCATTTCTTACAAATGTCATTGTTCCCCTTTCAGTCATAAAAGCGATTTAAACTGTATATTTACCTGATAACAGGATCATTTTGACCTTCAATTAGCGTGGTTAATGAGAGAGAGAGAGAGAGAGAGAGAGTGAGAGGGAGCATTGGCTGAAAGAGAAAAATAGAACATGAGATGCTATGTGAATATTTAAGAAGCCCAGGGAGAAGCGGAAAGTGGACATATTGTAAAGTGTAATGCTTGCCCTTTATACTAGGAGAAAGTGGGATTCTGGATGAAGCAAATGTCAATTCTGAAATTCAGGCAAATTATGCAATTGCTCTTACTTTGCATAATTCTGTATTGGTTCCTTTAACCATACTTGTGAACCAGGTAATTTTGCAGTTTTTGTAAGTTGTGCTAGTCATAACGAGGGAGAAAAAAACGTTTGCAATATCCTAAAAGTCCGTCCTATTGATTGAAAATCTCAAGCGATCTTGCTTCTGGCTTCTGAAGTATCAGGTAGAGCTTACCCAACAATAATCCACAGAGCAGTGGTTCCCAAACTTTTTAGCACTGGGGCTAACCTCATTAGGAAAAAATAAATAAAACCATCAGGTGATTGGGCAGCTTTGCTCCCTCCATGGAGCTGATTGTTTAATCTTTGATGCACAGAGCCTAATTTTGTCTTTGTCAGACCCACCAAAAAGTGGGTGGTGACGCATTGTTGGGAACCATTGAGAGAAATTTGGCTCTTTGTTTTGGTGGGCCTCCCCACAGCTGGAAAAAATATTTCTAGGGTTTATTTTTAGGTATTTGGATCTCCTTCCATATATTCCAACCCGTCCTCTCAAGTCATCAGAGGGGGCCTTTCTGAGTGTTCCGCCACTATTGGAGGTGAGGGGGATGGCGGCAAGAAAGAGGGCCTTCTCGGTGGTGGCTCCCCATCTGTGGAACTCTCTCCCCCTGGAATTGAGAACAGCTCCCTCTTTAGAGTCCTTTCGGCGGGGGCTTAAGATCCCTTTATTTAGGGAGGTCTTTTATGCTGACACCAGGGGGCATGGCACTTTTTGAATGGATTTTAATTTGAGATCCAGGCTTTTATTGTGTTATTGTTTTTAATGTTGTATATTATGTTTTTAAATATACTGCCTAGGGAGTACCGCCAAGGGAGGTACGTGGGGTGGCGGCAAGAAATAGGGCCTTCTCAGTAGTGGCACCAACGCTATGGAATTCCCTTCCCCTTGACTTAAGAATGGCTCCCTCTCCTGAGACCTTTCGGCGAGGCCTGAAGACCCTTCTGTTTAAGCAAGCCTTCTGAGTTCTCGGCCTTTTTAACATCTTTTCAACGTCTTTTAATTTTTTTTACAGGCCTGATTCTTTTATGACTTGCTGCTCTATGCTCTTTTTACCTTTTTACTACTTTTTATCTGACTTCTGTTTTTATGATATGTGTTAATATGCTTTTATCTGTTTTTAAATTATGTTTTTAATCTGTTTTAACCTGTTGTAAGCCGCCTTGAGTCCCTTTGGGGAGAAAGGCGGGGTAAAAATAAAGTTATTATTATTATTTTTGATGATATGACTCAAGGTGGCTACCTTGAGTGTCCTCATAGGACAGAAAGGCAGGGTGTAAATCTTTTAAATAAATCTTTTAAATAAAATAAATAAAAATAAAATATTTAGGCTTTTGATCTGTCTTGACAAAGGCACTGTTAGCATTGCTTTTGTTGCTTAGCACAATTCTGGTGAAAATCCCTGATTCTCTCTCTCCTTTTCTGCAAATTTCACCCGGACTGGAACTTCCTTTTGCCTGCAGAGGCACCTGGAGTTCATCAGCATTGTTGAGAAGCTGCTGAGGCATTCAAATGCCTCAGGTTATAAAATCCCACAAGCTATAAAAAGCAGGGTCATGCCTCCCCTGTGCATTTTCTGTGGCTCATTGATTGGTGCAACTAGTGCTTCATCAGAGGTTTACTTTCTGCCTAGATAGGTGTGGGTGTAAGGACCAAGACCCTGGACTAGGTGTGGAATGGAAGAAAAATATCCAGTAAATTGTGTTGATATGTTTTCAGCTTGCTTTTCAATGTTTCTGTAAGTGCCTGAATTTTGTTCATCTTTTTACCTGGTGTTCTTCATCCATTTAATAAAATCAAACCGTTTTTATTGTTACTATTTGAGCCTGTCTGGTCTCGGATCATATGGCAGTAACTGCCTGGATTTTCCTAGCCTTGAGAGGTGGCAGCGATCAGTCCCACTTTAAACCCTGTTGAGGATGAGATGGGCTGGAAGTGAGTGCTGTTTGCTAGGTGCTGTCCCTGGGTCTTCCTGTTTAACTACCACAGGATCACAGCTGTCCTAGAGATACGAAAGCAAGTCCCCAGCCTTCTGTCTCACTTCGGTGTTCCCAAGAAACAATACTACGCAGATGGAATCACTCCAGATTCTTAATGCAGGAAGTGCAGGGCAGGTCTGGAGGTTTAGCCAGTGCTCTCTAAGCAGGATCACCCTGGGTTCTCATCTTGGAAGGGAGACCGAGAAAGCTGCTGACGGACCTTGCGAAGGAACTGTGAGAGCGTCGTGGAATGCGGAGGAGTCGGCTAAAGGCGGATAACCTCTTGAGAACCGCCTGAGGATGAACTGCAGCTGCTGTGGAAGCTTGGAAAGGGCAGAGCACAGCCAGGGCAATGGTTGCGATTGGAAGGAAGTACCTGGTGAAGTACTTGACCAAATACTTGTAAAAACCCCATTGCAAAAAAAAAAAAAGGGGGGGGGAGGTTATGAATAGCCTGCCTATGTGAACTGCCTTGACTTCCGTATAAAAACAGAGGAACACGGTATATAAACACTTTAAATATATAAAGGCTGGGGACAAAAGGACCTGGGAGTAGCTTCTGGAGTCAGGAGAGGAGATGAGGCTGGAGAAAAAGTTGGGACTGTTTGTCTCTTCTGTTTGTCAAACTTGATGGGCCCTTGGCTGGTAACTATAATAATGATTTTGTTTATAGAAGGAATGTGGCGGGAGGGAGGGTGGGAGAGAGAAAGAGAAGGAGAGAGAATGTGTGTCTGCCTGTTTTCTTGAATCAATCTGTCTTTCAGAGTTGTCCTCTTGTGGGTTCTGGCGACTTCTAAGGTTTGGACTACTCCTGGGAGGACTGTCTTGGTGAAACTCTCGCCTATGTGTGTTTGTTTTCTTATTTGGTAACATTTTAAGACCAACTGAAGGCCTGAATATTTTGGAAGTCCTTTGCTGTCCCGCTATAGCGCTGTTCCTAGTGTAAGGTTTATTTTTCTTTTTTTCTGGGATTGTTTTGCTTCCCACTGAATTTTTGTTCTGTTTTATTATACTTTTATTTTAAACTGTACAGTGTGCCTGCCTTATCAGTGGGTTCGGAATCCACAGATTTCACTAGCTGCAGATGCTGGGGGTCTGCTTTTAAAAATGTTTTTAAAAGTCAAACTAAGTCGGAAAATGGCCTTTCCTATTGTAGTGTTGCAAAATTGTGCTGTTTTCAGGGCACTCAGTGGGTGCTCTGGAAGCCACTTCTGGGTCTTGCTAAATGGAAGTGGCTTCGGGAGTGTCATCGAGCTCCCTACAGCTCTGCAAATGGCACAGTTCTGCAGTGTTATGGTAGGAAAGGCCATTTGCTGATTTATTTAAACATTTCAGAACACTTTTAGAAACCAGACCCCAGTATCCGCTGATCCGCTGGTTCTGAGCTGTCTGTGACAGATCAGGAGAGAGATCTTGGGGTGGTGGTGGACAGGTCGATGAAAGTGTCGACCCAATGTGCGGCGGCAGTGAAGAAGGCCAATTCTATGCTTGGGATCATCAGAAAAGGTATTGAGAACAAAACGGCTAATATTATAATACCGTTGTACAAATCGATGGTAAGGCCACACCTGGAGTATTGTGTCCAGTTCTGGTCGCCGCATCTCAAAAAAGACATAGTGGAAATGGAAAAGGTGCAAAAGAGAGCAACTAAGATGATTACGGGGCTGGGGCACCTTCCTTATGAGGAAAGGCTACAGCGTTTGGGCCTCTTCAGCCTAGAAAAGAGGCGCCTGAGGGGGACATGATTGAGACATACAAAATTATGCAGGGGATGGACAGAGTGGATAGGGAGATGCTCTTTACACTCTCACATAACACCAGAACCAGGGGACATCCACTAAAATTGAGTGTTGGGCGGGTTAGGACAAACAAAAGAAAATATTTCTTTACTCAGCGTGTGCTCGGTCTATGGAACTCCTTGCCACAGGATGTGGTGCTGGCGTCTAGCCTAGACGCCTTTAAAAGGGGATTGGACAAGTTTCTGGAGGAAAAATCCATTATGGGGTACAAGCCATGATGTGTATGCGCAACCTCCTGATTCTAGAAATGGGCTATGTCAGAATGCCAGATGCAAGGGAGGGCACCAGGATGAGGTCTCTTGTGATCTGGTGTGCTCCCTGGGGCATTTGGTGGGCCGCTGTGAGATACAGGAAGCTGGACTAGCTGGGCCTATGGCCTGATCCAGTGGGGCTGTTCTTATGTTCTTATCTTGATATCCATGGGATGGTGGTGGGTGGGACTGAATCCCCGTGGCTGCAGAGGGCTGACTGTACCTTAGTTGTGGTGATGAGGCACCTTGATTCCACTCAGGGCCAGCCCCAGGAGTGGTGGGGCCCAATGCGGGGCATTCCAGCATCATACAGCTGTCATGGCAAGGAGCACTTGTGGTGCTGTACATGAAGTACAGCACCCAAAAATAGTCGACAGTGACCTGATGATGTCACCACTGACTGCTTCCTTGTGGCATGGGCAATCTGATCACCATGCCAGTTTGCGCCCCCCTCCCCAAAGTGTGGTGCCCAATGTGATGGCATTGGCCACATTGGCTTAAGCCCTGGTTCTATTGACTGGCCCTGGTTCTACTGAGACAGGCAAGATGTACTGAGACTGGTGTGCTCCCTGGGGCATTTGGTGGGCCACTGTGAGATACAGGAAGCTGGACTAGATGGGCCTGTGGCCTGATCCAGTGGGGCTGTTCTTATGTTCTTAACTACAATTCCCAGGAAGCCTTGCAGGTCTCTTGTTACCTGGTGTGCTCCCTGGGGCATTTGGTGGGCCGCTGTGAGATACAGGAAGCTGGACTAGATGGGCCTATGGCCTGATCCAGTGGGGCTGTTCTTATGTTCTTAACTACAATTCCCAGGAGGCCTTGCAGGTCTCTTGTTACCTGGTGTGCTCCCTGGGGCATTTGGTGGGCCGCTGTGAGATACAGGAAGCTGGACTAGATGGGCCTATGGCCTGATCCAGTGGGGCTGTTCTTATGTTCTTAACTACAATTCCCAGGAGGCCTTGCAGGTCTCTTGTTACCTGGTGTGCTCCCTGGGGCATTTGGTGGGCCGCTGTGAGATACAGGAAGCTGGACTAGATGGGCCTATGGCCTGATCCAGTGGGGCTGTTCTTATGTTCTTAACTACAATTCCCAGGAAGCCTTGCAGGTCTCTTGTTACCTGGTGTGCTCCCTGGGGCATTTGGTGGGCTGCTGTGAGATACAGGAAGCTGGACTAGATGGGCCTATGGCCTGATCCAGTGGGGCTGTTCTTATGTTCTTATGTTCTTATGTAAATTTAAATAAATATGGCTGGCTTATGTCGCAGATAACCCTGCCTTCCCAAAACTTTTTACCAGCACATCTCACAATGTGTTAAAAAAAAAGAAGAAAGGAAGAAAAGAGCAATACAATTGGAACGGTAACATATCAAAGCAGCAGGTAAAATAGCAGCAGCTAATCTGGTACCCAGCCAGTGATACCAGCATGCATTGAATATATCAGAGGGAGAGACAGATGATTCATAATGGAGAATTTCAGTTCCTTTTGGAGAAGTCATTACACCAAAAATGTATGTATTTGTTATATATTTTCATGCATGCGTAAGAGACGAGGGGAGAGAGATTCTCAATTCAAGCATAATAATAATTTTTAAAAAATCTTTTCAGGCTTGACCTTCAAAGTTTTCCAAGCAAGTCATCTCTTTAGCTGCGGCGTTTTCCTTTTATCAGAATTAATGACGGCCTACGAGAGGTGATATAATCTCTGTCGATCGTTGAAGATACAGTGAAATGGTGGAGTGCTATAGCTAGAGATATCAAATGGAAAATTGACAAAACTTCTGCAGCCATTGACGTGAATTCATTGCTCTTGCTGAGTCCTCTCAACGAAAGGAGTGGGGGGAGGGAGAGAGCTCTGCTATGATGAGAAGCATCATCAGAACTGGAATATAATATAATGCTCGGGGGAAAGGGATGCTGCAAACATTCTTTTTATGTCAGGGAAAGATGGCAAGTATCAGTTCGTCCAGGGGTTGAACAAATCATTTTGGAGCCCATTCTGTGAGCCACCATGCTGAGGGTAGAGTGGTGCATTCAGTAGTACCAGACAAAGTGAGTGGGGGGGGGGAGAGAAGTACCAGGCTGCAGTAGAGGCCAGTGGCATGCAGGGGGGGCGGCTGGGATGATGTACTCCCCCACTACAGGGCTCTGGATGTTTCCTGGGTTTGTCATGGGGGCTTCTTTGGGCTTTGAGGTGTATGGCCACACAGTTTAAAAGGAACCGCTCCTTCTCCTTCCTAGACCTACTCCTTCCTAGATCTCCTCCTTGGGGGTCTTTCTGACCTGGTCCTGAGAGCTGGTTGGTTCCTCAGAAATGGAGCGTCCACTCTCTCATCTTTTGTGGGTGTAGCTTCTTTTAACTTAGACCAGTGGTCTTCAACCTTTTTTGCGCCACGACCCCAATCAATTCATCAATCAAGTATGGGATTGGAGACAAACCACTGGTGCTGCCCTCACATGACCCAGTATGCCCACCACCACTGTCACCCGCTCTGTTTCCCCCAACTCCTTGTGTCTTCACGACAACCCTGTGAGGCAGCATCCTGAGCAGTTCAGGACTTCAGAACTAAGAACATAAGAACAGCCCCACTGGATCAGGCCAAAGACCCATCTAGTCCAGCTTCCTGTGTCTCACAGCGGCCCATCAAATGCCCCAGGGAGCACACCAGATAACAAGAGACCTGCAAGGCCTCCTGGGAATTGTAGTCAAGAACATAAGAACAGCCCCACTGGATCAGGTCATAGGTCCATCTAGTCCAGCTTCCTGTATCTCACAGCGGACCACCAAATGCCCCAGGGAGCACACAAGACAACAAGAGACCTGCATCCTGGTGCCCTCCCCTGCATCTGGCATTCTGACATAACCCAATTCTAAAATCAGGAGGTTGCACATACACATCATGGCTTGTAACCCATGATGGGCTTTTCCTCCAGAAATTTGTCCAATCCCCTTTTAAATGCATCTAGGCCTGATGCCATCACCACATCCTGTGTGGCATGACAGCAGAAAGAGGCGGTGCAGGATTATATCAAGAATTCAGTTTTGATAAGTAGTACCATTATTGGAGTGAATCCAGGCCCTGCCTTGCACAGGTTTTGAAAGGTTGCCACAACCCCTCTAATGAGGCAGTGCATAAGAACGTAAGAAGAGCCCTGCTGGATCAGGCCAAAGACCCAACTAGTCCAGCTTCCTGTATCTCACAGTGGCCCATCAAATGCTCCAGGGAGCACACGAGACAACAGACACAACCTGCGTCCTGGTGCCCTCCCCTGCATCTGGCATTCAGAGACGGCCTGCCTCTAAAACCAAGAGCTTGCACATACCTATGATGACTTGTAACCCGTAATGGACTTTTCCTCCAGAAATTTGTCCAATCCCCTCTTAAAGGCATCCAGGCAAGGTGCCATCACTACTTCTTGCAACTCCATTGGGGTCACTACATACAGGTTGAAGAACACCTTCTTCAACAATGATGGTTTCAATGCAACCGAGACCCCAAAACTGGCCTTTTGAATGAACCTCCTGCTGTATGGAAATGGAGCAACAAATGCTGGCTGAAGTGTGTGTCCCATTGAAGCAACATACGCTAGCATCTTTTTACGTGGAAGTAAATCTCTGTTGTGTTGGAGAAGTGATGAGTCAGGACTGGCACGTTCAGCTGCAAGGGCGTTCTCCCAGCCTTTGCAGACTCTCAGACATCTTTCTTCTTCTGAGCTGGGAGGTCTTTTCTGGCTTTGGCTCTGATTGCCTCTAATTTCTTCAGCTACTCTGGCTAAAAATAATGAAGTTCCTACTCATTGTAACTGCTGCCTGCAGACATTTGAAGTCCTGGCTACTGACTTGGAATTCTTGGTCAATCTCTCACTCTCTCTGTAGGTCTTGGATGGCTTTAGCCTCCGCACTGCTTGGCCGCCCACTCCTCATGGAGGCTTCTCAGTGGCCAGTTGGGGGAGTTGTTATAGGGTGCAGTTCTTCATAATTGACCAGCTGAGGGAGTTTAGGATGGGGCCCACCCCTTCTGGGTCAGTGGCCGGTGCAAAATGGGCCTCCTTTGCTTCCCTGCCCCCTTCTCCTGCCCACACAGCCTCATCTCACCCCACAGTCCGTTCCTGGGAGTGCTCCCCAGCATCCACCAGAGGCTGCGTTCTGAGGGCCTCTGTTCCTGCCCTGCACCAACTGGTGCAGACCTCACCCATGTGAAATCTCCTTCTGATTTTTTATAGCTATGTCCAGTTTGATCAGAAGTAGCCTCTGGGTGCTTTTACAGGCCATGCTTGGGTCTTTGGAGGCCACTCTAGTTGGTTACTGGACCATTGCGACCCAGAAGAGGCCTCTGGAGGCTTCCGGTAAGGCTCCAGTTCCAGTTTTGGAACTGCTGCTGTAATATTTGTAGCAGAGGATCTGGGGCAGAGCTGTGTGTATCTTTCATGACCAAGCCAATTTGCACCATTCTCTCCTGCTCCTACCTGTTTCTTGAACAGAAGCTTATTTACTGTCCTCCTGTGCCACTCCGGCAGAAGGAAACCATCTGACAGCAGAGCTACACCCACGCCAGTCACATATTTATGGAGCAAACCTGTAATAGCTGGCAAAATTCTCATTTGCTGTGTAGATTTGCACTGCCTCTCCATATTTATTCCGGCCATCAGCCACTGTTCATCACAGCGGGATGGGATGCTGTTGTCTTAATCCCACGTCTATGGTTAATGGGCTGTGTGCATGTTTTTCCGTCAAGCTTGGAAACTGAGTAAACACATATTTCTCAATTTGGGGTTTCTAATCGCCCTGCTGCCCATGAATCACAGAAACTCTCCATATTGCAGGGAAGGTGGTGTATTAGTTATGTTATTTTTAATGCCACCTGTTCTGGTTTAGGATTTTCTTGCTCCTTGTTAAGAATTGCCTTGATAGGCTCGTGGCCACTGAAACGTGTCGTTTTACAGCCCCCACCTTTTGTGACAGGCAGGTGACATCCAAAACACCATAAGAGCCATTTTGCTGCATGGGATCGCGATGACGGAATTATTCCAAGGGCTGAATGCGATGGGAACGCCATGTTAGTGGTTACTGGCTATTAGCAGGAAAGCAGGCAATGAGAATGGGATGAAAGCTCACATCTGCAGTTGTTGATGAGAAGAGAGGGATCTCTTGCATGGTTTATGTTTTGAAGTATTCTGCTTCTGGGTAGCTGCCTTCATGTTCTTTGACCCTCTGTATGAAGTATTGTCTAGGACAGATAGGGCTGTTGTGTTTTGGTACTAGGATATTTGCGCCCTGGACCATTGTGTCTGGGTCAAATGTGTCTCAGTCATTGGTGTCCCTGGTCATTAGAAAAGGTATTGAGGACAAAACAGCTAATATTGTAATGCAGTTGTACAAATCGATGGTAAGGCCACACCTGGAGTATTGTGTCCAGTTCTGGTCGCCACATCTCAAAAAGGACATAGTGAAAATGGAAAAGGTGCAAAAGAGAGCAACTAAGATGATTACGGGGCTGGGGCACCTTCCTTATGAGGAAAGGCTACAGCGTTTGGGCCTCTTCAGCCTAGAAAAGAGACGCCTGAGGGGGGACATGATTGAGACATACAAAATAATGCAGGGGATGGACAGAGTGGATAGGGAGATGCTCTTTACACTCTCACATAACACCAGAACCAGGGGACATCCACTAAAATTGAGTGTTGGGAGAGTTAGAATGGACAAAAGAAAATATTTCTTTACTCAGTGTGTGGTCGGTCTGTGGAACTCCTTGCTGCAGGATGCGGTGATGGCATCTGGCCTGGATGCCTTTAAAAGGGGATTGGACAAGGATTTTTCTGGAGGAAAAATCCATTATGGGTGACAAGCCATGATGTGTATGTGCAACCTCCTGATTTTAGAAATGGGCTATGTCAGATGCAAGGGAGGGCACCAGGATGCAGGTCTCTTGTTATCAGGTGTGCTCCCTGGGGCATTTGGTGGGCCGCTGTGAGATACAGGAAGCTGGACTAGATGGGCCTATGACCTGATCCAGTGGGGCTCTTCTTATGTTCTTATGTCATTCTTGTCTGTATTTTTTCTCCCTGCATCCCAGTTATTGCATTTTGCTCCTCTATGGAGAACTAGTTCAGGGATAACACCCCACAGGCAGACCACAGCTGTGATATATCTGCAAGGAGGATCTGAAGGTCTTGGGAATGGACCTCAATAGATGGGAAACCTTGACTTCTGAGTGTCTCGCCTTGATTTGGCCCTCTCCTCAACTCTACTCTTCTGCGATTTGCTGTCCCTTGACCAGCTCTGGTGCACTCAGGCCATTCTTCAACTTATGCTGATGGCCGGTGCTGGTTCACCAACACACCAACCTGTGTTCCAATAGCTGGTTAGGGACCCATTGAATGCAGACCACCACTGTTCCTAGATCCTTCACACCCAGGAAAAACAAGATATCAACAAAATAAAAGAAGGATCTCCAACTCTATCTATCCTCACCAACTCCATGACTAATTAGCCAACAGATTTCTTGAGCTAGCCACTGCACCTTCAGCCAAGTTTAAAGCCAAAAGCAGCACCCATCAAGGACCCTGAAATGACAAAGAAAGGTCCTGCGATTAGCTCACCCCACAAAAGATTTTGTGGGTAGAAACCTGGTCTGCCAGACTCCTTTTTAAAATCTGATCCTTACCTCCACCCTGCCTTGCTTTCTGTTTGCTGATCCATTTGTGCTGTTTGGAACCACCCACGTTCCAGCTGCAATCAGAGGGCCACCATACCAGCTAGCACCCAGGATTGGTATCTCCTGGTCCCCTTTTCTTTCCACTGTTTCCTCCCCCCCCCCTCAAATGGTGATAAGAGGCTCCAGGTGGGCGGAAAAACTTTTCCAAGCTCTGTGCAGGGCTTAACCCAAGTTTCTTGGGAGTCTGACACCAGCACTGCAGGGTGAGAAATTCTCCCCCTACTGTTGAGTTCTGCTACGAAAGAACAGAGGATTCTGAGTAGAGTGTTTGAAGGTAGAGGAACACATGAGCTCACCGAGAGGGAGGATTTTAAGTGCATTGGATGACTCGGGACCCCTGTGTGCAACCCAGCCATCTTTGCCCATTCAGTGTAAGGCACATATTTTCAGACTGCCTGGGCCCCCAAATCTTAAATGTGAGCAGACTCTGATTCTGTTCCAGCTCTTTATGCAGTGTCAGCACAGAGTCATATCAGGACATGTAGCAGTTATCGGCTTAATCTGTTCCTTTTTCTTGCTGAGACGGCAACTGTCTATTACATCGTATTCTCATTATTGGAAGTGTTTGACAACAAATTACTTTGTTAATTTCATTATTCTACCCACCTCTTCCCGTCCACCCATTTCTTTCTTAAAGGGAACCTTTCATCCCCTGTCCAAGAATTCTTGTGCGACACTGTGTGGCAGTTTGTACAAGGAAAAAGTAGAGGTGCCTTTAAGAGTGAATAAAAATCCTATGCAGTGGTTCTCAAACATTTAGCACCGGGACCCACTTTTTAGAATGAGAATCTCTCAGGACCCACCAGAAGTGATGTCATTATCAGAAGTAACATCATCAAGCAGGGAACTTTTTAACAATCCTAGGCTGCGATCCTTCCCACACTTACCCAGGAGTAAATCCCATTTACTAGCATTGTTTAAAGTATGTACATAGTAGCCTGTTAAAAGTACAGATGTGTAACATTTCCCCATATGCAGACACATACCATGGTAGCATCAAGTCTAATATATTAAAAATGAAAATATTGAAATGAATGGGGACCCACCTGAAATTGGCTCGCAACCCACCTAGTGGGTCCCGACACACAGTTTGAGAAACACTGCTATATGGAAAGATTAAAAACTGATTTGGAAGGGAGAGAGGTTTAAAACAAATATCATGTTGGCAACCTTCAGTCTCGAAAGACTATGGTATCGCACTCTGAAAGGTGGTTCTGGAACAGCGTCTAGTGTGGCTGAAAAGGCCGATTCGGGAGTGACAATCCCTTCCACACCGGGAGCAAGTGCAGTCTGTCCCTGGTCTGTCTCCCTGGCTATGGGCCTTCCTTCTTTGCCTCTTTGCCTCAGACTGTTGGCCAAGTGTCTCTTCAAACTGGGAAAGGCCATGCTGCACAGCCTGCCTCCAAGCAGGCCGCTCAGAGGCCAGGGTTTCCCACCTGTTGAGGTCCACTCCTAAGGCCTTCAGATCCCTCTTGCAGATGTCCCTGTATCGCAGCTGTGGTCTACCTGTAGGGCGCTTTCCTTGCACGAGTTCTCCATAGAGGAGATCCTTTGGGATCCAGCCATCATCCATTCTCATGACATGACCGAGCCAACGCAGACATCTCTGTTTCAGCAGTGCATACATGCTAGGGATTCCAGCACGTTCCAGGACTGTGTTGTTTGGAACTTTGTCCTGCCAGGTGATGCCGAGGATGCGTCGGAGGCAGCGCATGTGGAAAGCGTTCGGTTTCCTCTCCTGTTGTGAGCGGAGAGTCCATGACTCGCTGCAGTACAGAAGTGTACTCAGGACGCAAGCTCTGTAGACCTGGATCTTGGTATGTTCCGTCAGCTTCTTGTTGGACCAGACTCTCTTTGTGAGTCTGGAAAACGTGGTAGCTGCTTTACTGATGCGCTTGTTTAGCTCGGTATCGAGAGAAAGAGTGTCGATCGTTGAGCCAAGGTACACAAAGTCATCTGTGTTTGTTTGTAAAACAAAACAGAACAAATAAACAAAATCCTCCAGCCACCTAATAAATCTGGAGTAGTATTGGGGGGAAAAAGAGCACGTTAAACTGTCATTTACCCCAAACCGTTTTAAATTGTTGATCAGAGTGATTTAGCGGAAAATACAGCCATAAATGATACTGTTTCATTAAAAAAAAAGAGAGAGAGAGAGAGTAAGATTTGAGGGGAAAAGTGAACCATTTGCAGCAATGGCGTCTAGGCAGTAATATTCTCTTTTGACATTATTGATTGCATGCCGCATATTCTCCTGGCTAGAAACATAATTAACCATTCTGTCAGGCTCACTGGATGGAACCGCTTGTCAAAATTTTTGTTCAAATTGATGTTTTTGTTGCCTTGAGAGATGGAAACAAAAGGGAAATAGCCACAGACACTTCAAAAAAAAATGCTTTGTGTGGTGACTCTGAAAGCATATTTTAAAAGGATTATTTTACTAAAGGGGCAGGTCAGATCTGGAGGCTTGGCCTGCCAGCTGTTAGGCAATGCCTGTGAACTGCATGATAATCAGAAAAGAAGGTTTTGCAAACTCTGCCGAGGACCATTTCGGAATGCTGGGTTGGGCCTTGGGGCTGCCAGCTCCTTACCTCTGCAATGAGACAGTTCACAATTTGGCTTTACTTCAGGGGTGTGCTAAGGCTGCAGTCTTAATCTCACTTTCCTGAGAGTAAGTCCCTTTTGAACACAATGGGATTTACTTCTGAGTAGACCTGGTTAGGATCCTAGCAGTCCAGTTCTAAGCCAGCTGGTGCTGGTGGACCGGTGCCTGCGCTGTCGCAAACATGCTGTATGGCATGTTGTGGCAGCATGAAAGATCCTGGCACTGGTTTGGACTTTAAACTTGTCATGCAAGAAGTGAATATTCAGGCTCTTTTAATAATAAAAATAAATAATAATAATAATAATAACTTTATTTTTACCCCGCCTTTCTCCCTGAAGGAACTCAAGGAGGCTTACAACAGGTTAAAACAGATTAAAAAACATAATTTTAACATAACTTAAACATAATTTTAGTGTTTAAGACACATTTCTTGCATCCTTCTAGAGCAAGAACCTTGCTGGATCAGACCAACGTACACCTAGAGTTGTCAAGCGCCCAGGATTGGCCTGGAGTCTCCAGGAATCAGCTTTGGTAACTGCTGAAAATGATGCTGGCAATTCTAGCAGTGTGCGCGCGCGCGCGCGCGCGTGTGTGTGTGTGTGTGTGTGTGTGTGTGTGTGTGTGTGAATCTCCAGGAATAGCCTCAGGCAGCTTTGGCAGCCCTGGTTCCACTCAAACCAACATTGTTTGCAAGAATCCCAGCAATCAGCTGACTGGCTACCAGAAATTTGCCCGTGTTCCACCAGTAGCTCATGCTCTACTGTTCATTCTTGATCTGAGTCACCCCCAAGGTACGTGCGTGTGAAGCCAATGTCCTGATGCATCTTAGCACTTCCTGGATTAAATCATGATGAATTTCTCATTGGCTCCATTTTTTGTCTCTTGTGCATCTCTGTTAGCGCATTCTTGCTAATGGCAATTTATTTTTATTTCACCGCAGTCTCTGCCCTCCATGTGGCACGTATAAAGCAATGTGTAAATCTCCTCTTCTTTCCCCCCCCCAAGGTATTGACACCATATTTATTTTAATTTGAACTTCCATTTATTATGTACTGATGAATGGGAGAACATGTTCCCTGGTTTAATTGCATTTCACTAAGCTTTAACGTGTACACTTGTCTCCTCCTAATCTAGTATGCATGTCTTGGATTTCCTTA
Organism: Tiliqua scincoides; assembly: GCF_035046505.1. Lineage (NCBI taxonomy): Eukaryota > Metazoa > Chordata > Lepidosauria > Squamata > Scincidae > Tiliqua > Tiliqua scincoides. Next base: position 2,502,691 of record NC_089830.1, on the reverse strand, counting down.
AATAAACAGCGGGGCAGGAAGGTAGCTGCTGAGGAAGGCTTGGTTAGGGTACTAACCTTGTTCAAAGGTCTGTTTTCTTTTAAAGGACACCTGTGTGTTACTGCTAAAGAGTAATTGCTGTAGCGAGTTTTGTTGCGATAAACAGGAGTTTTCTTTGAAAATTTACCTTTCGTGCCTCATAGTGAGAGCGCAACTCAGTGCCATCGTCTGCAAAGTGGGTTCAGTGAAAATGCAGAGGATGAATAGAAAAATGCCTGTTTTTATTATACTAGAACTGAACCTTGCATATTGTCAGTCAGCAGAAAGTTCAGGGCAGTCAAAATACAGGTGTGCTCCAGTATCTGCTGTGGTTCTGTCCTGGACAACCCTCCCACAGGTACCGAAAACTGCAGATACTGGGGCCCTCATTGGCATCCTTCAGTCTTGGAAGACTATGGTAACCGCTCTGAAAAGCGGTTCTGGAACAGTGTCCTTTCCAGTGCGCGAAGCCTGGGTAAAATAGGTATGGAGGATAGACTGTTACCCATGCAGCAAATCTCCCCTCTCCACGTCGCTGAAATGGTCCAATGGAAAGGCAGAGGCCAATACGTTTGGTTCCAGCGGCGTCGCAGGAGTTGCCAGAATGTGACTGTGTTCAGCCATGAACTGCCTCAGGGACTCCGGCTCCGGATTTTGCCTCGAGGTTGACTCCTGAAGCCTTTTCCGTAACTGGATGTAGCCGCGAGGCAGCGGAGGTTTGGGATCAGAGTTTTCCTTCTCTCAGATGAGCTGCCTTCCCAGGCTGACAAGTCCCATCTACCCGGTGGCTGTTTAGTCGCCTCTTACGACAAGTACAGCCAAACTGAGGGCCTATTCTTATCCCAGCCCCCAGGGGAAGTTTGGGGATTTTGGGGCCCTCACCAAACACAAATACCCATGGATACTGGGACCTATATTGCGCAGTACTTCTGTGATGTTCTCTGGGGTGAAACAGGGTGGAGACAAAGGCCAGAAAAGACCAGAAAAAGTTGAAGAGCCTATTGGGAGCACAACGATAGGATAAGTTACTGGGAACTTTTTAAACCTTCTGAACATATTTGGAATGGGTCCCTGCGATATCCACGGATAACTGAAACAGCAGATACTGAATCCGCAGATACCGGGGGGATGCCTGTGCTGTCATGCACAACACAGAAGTTGCACATGGCATTCACTGACATATGGTTGTCACTAGCTTTAGTTGGCTTTTAAAAAAAATTTCAACACATTCAAGCAAGCAGGACTGTCAGTGTCATTATCCACGGTAACAGAATGAAACCTCCATATTCAGAAGCACCTTGGAGCACTTGTTGCTTTGGGCAAGCACACAGTCAAGATACAAAAGCCATTTTGCTGGCAACTGTTGGAAACAGGATGGTGGGCCTTTGTTTTCCTCCTGTAGAGTTTTTCTTGTGGGATTGGCTTCCCTGGTGTCATGTCATAACTTTCAAAATTCCAAAGTCATTGAAGGGGTGCATGTGTGTGAGTAAGAACGTAAGAAGAGCCCCGCTGGATCAGGCCATAGGCCCATCTAGTCCAGCTTCCTGTATCTCACAGTGGCCTGTGTGTGTGTGTGTGTGTGTGTGTGTGTGTGTGTGTGTGTGTGTGCGCATGTGAGAGAGAGAGAGATGGGGTCTGTGTTATTCCAAGGGATAATACACGAGAGAGAGCACCAATGAACAGTCCCAAAATTGGATCAACTTACAAGGTGTGTGAAACTGCAGAGAACTCTGCTACAAAGCTAAGTAAAACATTGTCAACCTCAGAAACCAAACCAATGCTTTGTCTGAAAATAAATTAAGGGCTTCCGGCAGCTAAAAAATTGCTACTGGCGCCTTAGCATCTATATATTTTTTTAGTACTCTGGAGGGCTGATTCCTATAAGCATGAGCTCCTAAAAATGTGTTTCTTGCACCTAGGAATTATTCTAACCCTGTACATAATCAAGGATTTCAAACCCATCTTGAGTCTGAAATTGGTTCAGTCCCACAAGTTTTATTTGGAAGTTTTGTGACTCTTTTTCAAAGAACTTGGTTGGTTCAGTCATTTTGGGGTTGTGACGATGTATGTTCTTTTCTGCTAAAGCAGAAGCATCTGCCTTTGATCTTCAAGGAGATAGGAAGCAACCCAGTATTCTGTGCAATAGAAATTAGATAAACATCAGAGACAGTGCATGCTCTTCTACTCCCTTGGATATGAGATACAAAAATGTGATTTATAGAGATTTGCGCTGTTCAGATACCAGAGATGTGAAGTTCTGATCAACGCAGACTTCAGATCCTCACCATAAGTGGTGCTTTGTCTAGACCAGATTCCCCCCAGATATGTTTGTTGAACACGGATCCATGCAGTGTGAAATGCATGACTGTCGCAAGAGACAGACCTTAGTTATTTTGTTAATTAAATGCTTATCAGTGTCAGACCAGCAAGCAAGGGGCGTTTTGAGTTTGATACATTCCTTTTGGTGCATGGAGAATTGAGTGGAGGGGGAAAGAAAGGGGGCTTATCTGTGATATTGACACTTAAGCTCTTGATTCACCTTCTGTTGTAGTTGCTTTGGGCTTTTTATTCAAAGGCAGGCAGCAAAAACCCAGATGATACATGAGGCACGACTTTAAAAATCATCACATTTAAATGGGGGGAGGGTGTAGATTAAGGGATGGAGGCATGATATGTTCAGAAGCTATTTTTACATGAGTTGTTGGCCTCCTCTCTTATGCCTGCTTTCTGTCCTTTCTTCTTTATTGCAGTGACCCCATGTGAAAAGATGAGCATCTCACTCAGTTTTATTTTCCAAGGTGATAGATCTGGTTGCTCTTGACCAAGGGATCAGTACACCCCTTGACCAATGGACCAAATGCTCAAAGAAAAGGGTAGATGCCCGAAGCAAAGGTTAGAGCTGGCTTCCACCTTGAGATCCCCTGGAAGAGGTCTGGTCTAAGCCATGAGTTAGACGTGGCCTCTGCCTTGAAATCTCCTTGTGGAGGCTCTGTCTACCAGCATCTTGAAGCAAGGGGTAGAACTGGTCTCCACCAGGGGATCTTAGGGCAAAGACCAGGTCTCTCCATCACTCTGAGCCACCTGCTGTGGTGTGCTAATACCCCAGGAGTTGATCACCTATGGCTGCAAATCGGTGGGTGATGTGCCTGTAACCCACCTGCCTCTGACCACTTTCTCTTTCTCCCACTCCCTGAATTTGAAAAGGAGGATGCAGTGGGGTAGAAGAGGGTGTGTGGAAAAGAGGGTAGTGATTGACTAGATTCTAGGAGTAGGAGGAAGAGTGGCAGAAGTGGGGACTGGCACATGTCTGGGTTAGCAGCATAGCCTGGAGGACTTTGACCAACTCTGAGTGACTGTAATGATGGAAGAAAATGAGCATGGACCATGACATGGGCAAACTAATTACCAGCTGGTAGCAAATCACTGGCAGCAAGTAAGGGGGATTCCTCCTTGCGCAAAAGATCTGAGGAATTGCAAGGAAAGGCAGAAGGTTTCATGGACACAACTGAAATGTCTCAGGATTGCTGCACTGTAATCATGTAAATAGATTGTTTGGTAAGCTGTGTTAGTGGCGTCACTGGGGGGGTGGAGGGTCTAGACCGCACCAGGTGATGCACATGAGGGTGACACCACTATTGGCCAAGATTTTTAAAACCTTGGTATTTTCGAATAACACCGTCACGTTATATATCAATCGATGTGTAATTTCATGCAGAATGCAGTGGAACAAACCGCATTGAAATATCTCTATTCTATTAAAAGTTATAGACAAAAAGCCATCGGTGGTGGGGCGATGGTGCATCACCATGCTCACTGCCCAGGGCATTGCCCTGCCCACTGCATCGGAGGAGGTCCATCGTAGGAGTGATGTGCTGGGCTCCCACATCATATGGCAGAAGCTGTAGTGATGCCACTAAGCTGTGGGAATGCCTGGATCTTTCCAGGTAAAATTGACTTCTGTGAGCAGTTCTTCCATGAAATGGTTCTTCAAGTGAAATACAGTAACCCCCTTATATCCATGGACTCAGTTTCTGTGGTTTTAGTTACTGATGGTTCACAGATTCCCCACCACCACCACGCTACTGGCTCACAGTTTTTTTGTTTCGTTTGCCCTCCTGTCACTGGGCTTTCCACTCAGCTGGCAAATATTTCGTATGGCAAGCTATTGGGGGGTAGCCATTTTTAACTTGTGGTGCCCATTCGGAAGCTATTCCACAACCAGTGAAGTACTGGCAAGCCTCAGAATCCCTCGCGGCAGCTGAGTTATTGCTCCAGAATGTTTTTTCGGAGCAGCAGCCATCAACGTTAAGGTCTTGCTGTCTGCTTCCTGCTTAACAGTAAGTGTGGGGTTCAGTGCTATCTGTGGTTTCGGGCATCCATGGTGGCAGGGGAACATAACAACAACAACAACAACATTATTTATATACCGCTTTTCGACAAAAAGTTCACAAAGCGGTTTACAGAGAAAATCAAATATCTAATGGCTCCCTGTCCCAAAAGGGCTCACAATCTAAAAAGATGCAACACCAGCAGACAGCCACTAGAACAGACACTGCTGGGGTGAGGTGGGCCAGTTACTCTCCCCCTGCTAAATAAAAGAGGAGCACCCACTTGAAAAAGTGCCTCTTACCCAGTTAGCAGGGGTTACATATCATAGTAAATGATATGTAAATTTACATATCATAGTAAACGATATGAGGGAGGGGCTACTGTAAAATGGAGTGAGCTCAGATTAGTCAACTGCTTGGACTCCTTGCACGACAGCCAAAAAACATACAAGAACTTGGCTGGTTCTGATTTCCTCGCAACATGTCCATGACTGAAGGTGTTTGTTCAGAGATCCATTTGCAGCTTGACTAGAAAATAAGAGGCTTGATTTCAGGCATAAATCATTCCGGCTTGCCAGCCTTGACTGGCTTTCATTTCTTTGGTTTGAGTGATGAGTCTTCTCCCTCTCTTGTTGGCTGTACATTGGATTTTTCAAATGCATGAAGAAAGGAAAGGACAGGGCAGCCAAGGAGGGGGCCAGGCAAGGGCTCTTCTTCTGGAATCCTTGAAAATGTGTGAGCAACTGGTCTGCACAAGAGATGCACCAACTGTACCTGTCCCTCTGTTTCCTCGGATATCCATGGGAACTCCGCAGAGCTAGATATCCTTTCTTTTGGAATGTTGGAATGAATACCTGAGTGCAGATGTTGAGCTTTGATCTTTCCGTAGAAGGTGCTTTTGAATGGGCATCTCTGTGGTGGTGGGGATGCTGTCTTTGTGCCTGGTGCTTTCACACAGACTGAGAAGGTGGTCTCCAATCCCAGCAAATCTAAAGAAACACACGAGGAAAGGGTAATGGAGACAGGGAAAAGCAGAGATGTGGCTGTTTTGAGGCATGCGTCATTAGGCTTAGTTCTGCTATCCTCCTGGTCTTTGCCTGGCCAGTGGCCTTGTTGTCTCACCTTTTTCTTTGCAACAGCTTGTTGAAAATGGCACTGGGCCGTTGGGGAATTTAACAGGCAGAAAGCCTCCTCAGGGCAAAAAGACATTTGTCTCCTTGCGCTGGAGAAAGCCCCAGTTTATTTCTGGCCGCTGGCCGCTTAATTAAATCACTTCCTACTTAATGATGCCTTGAAGGTGCCATGAAGGGTGGGTGGGTGGGTGGGTGAGTGTGTCCATCCGTCCGTCCATCCGTCTGTCCGTCCGACCTTTCTCCTACACCAAAGGGGACTCAAGGCAGCTAACAATGTAAAACCTTTAAGTCAATACAATATGCAGGGTGAACCAAAAGTAGGTGGTCAGTAAATAACATTTATTTTGAGATTACATATACAGTTATGTGTGTGTGTGTGTGTGTGTGTGTGTGTGTATGTATATATATATGTGTGTATATATATATATATATATATATACATACATACATACAAACCCTGTATGTATACAAACCCTTATATGTGTGTGTGTGTGCGTGTGTGTGTGTGTGTGTGTGTGTGTGTGTGTGTATATATATATACAAACCCTATTCCACCTACTTTTGGTTCACCCTGTATATCAAAAACAATAAAAGCAAACACCCAGATCACAGCAAATCATTAAACAATAAATCATTAGACAGCGACAGCCCCCAGTATCAGTTAAAAGCCTTCCTGTATGAGGAGGTCTTGAGGCCCTGCCAAAAGGTCTCCACAGAGGGAGCTGTTCTTAATTCAAAGGGAAGGGAATTCCATAAATTGGGCACCACCATCAAGAAGGCCCTATTCCTAATTGCCTGTTCCTATGTGACTTTGACACCCCTGCCAAAGACTACGGATGCACTCTCTTAAGCGCCACTTCCAAAAGAGGAAGGAGGAGTGGCAAAAGAGTGGCAGGAGGAAGGGAAGACTCTCCAGTGGCAACGCTTTACGCGCCATGCTTTCCTCATGTTCCTTGTGATGCCTCGGCGTGGAAGATCCAATGCTGTAGCATCAGGGACAGAGCGCCGTGCCAACTACGGGGGCTCCACGCGCTGCCTCAGTTTGGTGCCCCTCCAGGCATGGGGTCCAATTTGGCCAAATGGCTCCTTTCCTTCATGATTTCATATGTTAGAGAGGGGGCATGTGACACAAAGAATCCTTTACATCAGAATGCCAGATGCAATGGAGGGCACCAGGATGCAGGTCTCTTGCTGTCTTGTGTGCTCCCTGGGGCATTTGGTGGGATACAGGAAGCTGGACTAGATGGGCCTATGGCCTCATCCAATGGGGCTGCTCTTATGTTCTTATGTTCTTTTTCATGCACTAAGCTTCCATAGCGGATTCTGGGCCTTTGTGTTAAATGGTTGGAGTTACTTAATTTGTCTTTTGCAGGGAAAATAAACTGGAGGAATTAGCCTAATCAGAGGTACATGGATGGAATGCCTTTCTGTAGGCACCCTTCAGTCTCGAAAGACTCTGGTATCGCTCTCTGAATGGTGGTTCTGGAACAGCATCTAGTGTGGCTGAAAAGGCCAATCCGGGAGTGACAATCCCTTCCACACTGGGAGCAAGTGCAGTCTGTCCCTGGTCTGTCTCCCTGGCTGTGGGCCTTCCTGCTTTGCCTCTTTGCCTCAGACTGTTGGCCAAGTGTCTCTTCAAACTGGGAAAGGCCATGCTGCACAGCCTGCCTCCAAGAGGGCTGCTCAGAGGCCAGGGTTTCCCACTTGTTGAGGTCCACTCCTAAGGCCTTCAGATCCCTCTTGCAGATGTCCTTGTATCGCAGCTGTGGTCTACCTGTAGAGCACTTTCCCTGCACGAGTTCTTCATAGACGGGATCCTTTGGTATCCGGCCATCATCCATTCTCATGACATGACCGAGCCAACACAGGCATCTCTGTTTCAGCAGTGCATACATGCTAGGGATTCCAGCACGTTCCAGGACTGTGTTGTTTGGAACTTTGTCCTGCCAGGTGATGCCGAGAATGCGTTGGAGGCAGCGCATGTGAAAAGCGTTCAATTTCCTCTCCTGTTGTGAGCGAAGAGTCCATGACTCGCTGCAGTACAGAAGTGTACTCAGGACACAAGCTCTGTAGACCTGGATCTTGGTATGTTCCGTCAGCTTCTTGTTGGACCAGACTCTCTTTGTGAGTCTGGAAAATGTGGTAGCTGCTTTACGGATGTGTCTGTTTAGCTCGGTATCGAGAGAAAGAGTGTCGGAGATCGTTGAGCCAAGGTACACAAAGTCATGGACAACCTCCAGTTGTCATAATGGAATGCCTTTAAACAAAGACAAATGGCCTCCCAAGCAGACACCACAGCCTTGCCTCTGTGTGTCATAACAGTATAATTTTAAGTTGACTGAGCTCTGAGTTGCCCTGAGCGTTTTCTTGTGCCTTGTGGGTACGCATGTTATAAAGGACAACCATCAACGCTGCGCCACTAAGTGCAGCCTGGCAGACAGCGCTGCCCTTTAAATGTTTCCCAAGAAGGGTGGTGCTGCGGGGTTTTCCTCGGCTCCTGCAACGAGCTAATTTTCCTTGCTGATTAATGAGGTTGTTTAAGATATCAATTATTATTATGCCAATATAAAGTTAATGTCACACCAACAAATCTCATTGTAACGGCTTGTAGGATTTTTTATTTTTTTTTAAGTCACTAGGGGACAAAAACATTGAAGTGGGGAAAAAGGGAAAATGAGGCATCTTAAGTATTTCTGAGAACCCCTGAGATGTCTCTGGGGGGGTGATGCTAGAGGGAACATATCTAAGATGAGCGGCATTCTCTTCTTCCCAGCTCTCCCAGGCACTGCCATCTTGGATTGCGTGATCCAAGATGGTGGCACTTGGGAGAGCCAGGAAGAAGAGGGTGTTGGGGACATCCCGCAGCAGCCCCGTGAGTTTGCTGCAGGGCCCTCAGGTGCCACTGTTTGGGAGCCACTGTGTTAAGGTGGAAGATCCACATAGGGAAGCCTGCCCCTGCCACAACTGGGAACTGCTCAAATCAAATACAGGTGGGGCCCCTTTATCTGTGGCTTTGGGACCCTTGACCCACCACAGGTTCCAAACCAGTGACTGAGGAATCACTGAGTCTCCCAGATGCAAACGGAGCCTTGTTCCAGTTGCGCCCAGGAGCCTTTCTGAGGCCCGCAGAGGTGAAAACCAGAGATGCCAATTAAATAATTCCAGGGGCATTTCTGTAGAAGCCATGTGCTGCCTCCCTGGGCCTCAGGGCAACCTCTGCATGTGACTGGAGCACAACTCCGGTTGCTTTTGGAAATCTGGGTGCCCTGATCTATGGATTTCATTATCCACAGGTTTCTGCATCTGCTGGAGTTCTGGGAACAGATGCAAAGGCACCACCTGTATGTTTTGATGTTACCCTGAATACATCAAAGATGGAAGGCAGAAGATAAATTGGTTAAATAAAAAAGAATAACCTAGGTTTGGAGCTGTGCATGGCCGAGCAGTGTTTTTCAACCTTTTTCATCTCATGGCACACTGGCAAGGCACACCATAAGTTTTTTGATAGTTGACAGGGCATACAGTGCTGGGAGCTGGGGATAAGAATAGCCCCTCGGTTTGGCTGTACTTGTCGTAAGAGGCAACTAAACAGCCACCGGGTAGATGGGACTCGTTAGCCTGGGAAGGCAGCTCATCTGAGAGAAGGAAAACTCTGATCCCAAACCTCCTCTGCCTTGTGGCTACATCCAGTTAAGGAAAAGGCTTCAGGAGTCAACCTCGAGGCAAAATCCGGAGCCGGAGTCCCTGAGGCAGTTCATGGCTAAACACAGTCACGTTCTGGCAACTCCTGCGGCGCCGCTGGAACTAACCGTATTGGCTTCTGCCTTTCCATTGGACCATTTCAGCGACGTGGAGAGGGGGGATTTGCTGCATGGGTAACAGCCTATCCTCCATACCTACTTTACCCAGGCTTCGCATACTGGAGAGGTCACTGTTCCAGAGCCACCATTCAGAGCGCGATACCATAGTCTTCCGAGACTAAAGGATGCCAACAATACTGTGCTGTCAGTGGGGGACTCACATCCCCCAATGGCCCCATTAATAAATGACCCTCTTCCAAATTCCCACGGCACACCTGGGGACCATTTGCGGCACACCAGTGTGCCACGGCACAGTGGTTGAAAATGGCTGGCCTAGAGTGACAAATTCTCCACTCACCTTGGGGACCACATCAATTTTCTTTAAAAATAAAAAAATAAAAAAATTCCTTGATTTGATACAAAACCACCCATAATTTGAATGAAGTGTGTGTGGGGTCATGGAGACTATAGACAAGCAAGCTTCCTTAGCTTTGAATCATAAACGCTAGGAAAGAAACCCAGTTCTCACCTATCGGAAATGATTCGGTTTCCAGACTGAGACTCAGAATGAAACTTGTTTTCATGCATTGTCCAGTGGGAAAGGTGGGAAGAGAGGCAGGACAAAGGCGGTCTTTTCACCTTTCTAAGGGGCACCTCCTACAAAAGACATCTCGAGCAGACATCAAGGAAAATGCTGAAGCCCTTCAAAAATCTCCCTTTCAGCCCCTATAATGGAGCTGTGGATTATATTTAATGAGGAGCAAAAGCAGGGAACCAGCAATTCTGTTCTGCCCAGCTTTTTAATACAAGCCAAAAAGATTTATGTGTCTGTGTGTGGAGGGGGTGTGGGCTTTGAAGCCTGCCTCTCCTAAGAGATAGCCTTCAGTGAGCCCCTGAAATTCATTTCCCAGCCTGATTTGGGGGAATTTTGCCTACCCCTCTAACAGCCCTATCCTAACGAAATTCCAGTGCATTGATGCATTGGCTCCAGCGCAGGCCCTGTTGCTTCCCACGGGAGAATTTTGGCTGCTAGAGATGAGGTAAGGGGACATTTGTCCCCTTTCCCCTGGGTAAGTCCCAGCAACCATAATGGGTCAACTTGGACCCAAGTCCAGGTTGATCCATGTTGGTGGATCAGGCATGGGAAAGGGACTAGGAAACTGTGCACTGGTACCACCAATTCCACCCCCTCCTGGGCCAGATCTGCTCATCCTCAGTCCCCATCACTGCCCTGTTCCACCCCTTCCTACCCACCTCCTGTGCTGAACTTACCTGGTCCGACTGGCATACCTGGGAGTGCCAGAGCACATGGGAAGGCTTCATCCTTCCTGCCAGCCATTGTTGCAAAGTGCTTTCTGGCAGCTTTGTGATAGTGAAATGTATGTTCTGCCAGCACAGGAATACCATAGGATTGAGCCACAATGTAGACAGCATTGGAGGGCTGTAGAGGGCCCCACCTGACCTGGTCTTGTGTAGAAAGCTGAGTCAGAAGCCTTGGTCCTTCTGACTCAGTACAGTGAACAACACTGACTAGACAGGATCTCTCCCAGGCCTACCCGCAGAAGCCTTGGACTGAACCTGGAACCTCTGCAGGCAGAGCATGTGCTCTGTTACTGGAAAGGAGCTAGGACCTGATCGGGAATCTCTTGGTTAGCTTTGTGTGCTCGGAGCTCAGAGCTGAAACCAGGACTCTGCAGGCTCTTAAATGTCCTCCAACTTGAATGGTAGAGAAAGTTGTACCTGTGTGTTGGGCTGCTGAGGGCTGGCCCTAGCTCTTGAGTCTAAAACATGGGAAGTCTTGCATTGAGCGTAGACATCTCAGCTTGCGCAAGTGAATTATCTAAATGGCGTGAATTGCTGGCACTTGCAAAGAATTGGATCCTCTTAATACATGGAGAGCATTGTGGGGATTTTGACAGGGCTGTTCCACAAAGCAAGAGGACTCGTGGGCCACTTTTGGGAAGTGTTGTGATGTGCTTCAGAGGGGAAAAAAAAAAAAATCAAGAGCAAGCATACACCTGCAACTGCCACCTTTCCTTTCTGTTTGACCAAGTACATCTTGTGTGAAATTGGTTTCTGGAGCTCTGTCTGAAGCATGTTTTGTTGCATACATGTGGTAAGCACATAGGGCTTAAAAGTTCTCTGCTACATAGGTAGAGGGGTTTTTTTAAGCTATATGTTGCAGTCAATCTTTCCTCAGGCAGCTATTGTGTGAGGGGTTAAGATAAATAGGAATAACACTTGGCTGGGAATCTTGGCCAGTGGACCAAAGCTGGGACTAGGAGGGGAAGGTAGCGGGGCATGTGGGTATTTGGATTGACTCATTCAGTAGAACTTAGATTGACTTGAAATAAGCTGAGGGTTTAAAAAATTTTTTTTAAATTTTGTGCTTAAGAAGTAGTGCAGCTAATTTTTATTCAATCTGATTCAAGCAGGAGGAAAGTCCAATATCACTACACTGGGTTGTCTTCCACTCTCTTTGTTGATAACAGGTAACCAAGCCGGAAGGGCTATGTAGCATCATAACATTTGCCATCATTTACTGTCGGATGCCTGATTGGCTTTCAGATATCAGGGATCCTGTAAGAAACTGTTTCTCAAACTGTAGGTCAGGACCCACCAGGTGGGTTGTGAACCAATTTCTGGTGGGTCCCGATTCATTTCAATATTTTATTGTTAGTATATTATGCTTGATGCTACCATGGAATCTGACTACATTTTGGGGAGGTGTTACAGATCTGTACTTTTAACAGGCTACTCCACATATGCTTTTAACAGTGACAGTCAATGGGGCTTACTCCTGGGTATGTGTGGGTAGGATTGCAGCCTAGGATTGTTAGAAATTGTCCTGCTTGATTATGTCACTTCCGGTCATGACATCACTTCCCGTGGGTCCTGGCAGATTCTCATTCTAAATAGTGGGTCTCGGTGCTAAAACCACTGAGAATCACTGCTTTAAGGAATGAAAAAAATGACCCTTTTAGGATAAACCAGCCATTTTCAACTGCTGTGCCGTGGCACACTGGTGTGCTGCAAATGGTCCCCAGGTGTGCTGTGGGAATATGGGAGAGGGTCATTTATCAATAGGATCATTGAGGGATGTCAAAGGGGTCTGATGTGGAGCCATCAAAGACAACAGTGCCCTTCATGTCTTTGTGGAAGGATCTGATGATGCTGAGGAGCCTGGGTGGACATCCAATCTTGGGGAGAATCTTGAAGAGGCCATCCCTGCTGACCAGGTCGAAGGCCTTCGTGAGATCTATGAAGGCTATAAAGAGTGGCTATCGTTGTTCCCTGCATTTCTCCTGCAGCTGTCTAAGGGAGAATACCATATCAGTGGTGGACCTGTTGGCTCGGAATCCGCACTGTGATTCTGGATAAACGCTCTCTGCAAGTACCTGGAGCCTCTTTAGTGCAACTCGGGCAAACAGCTTTCCTACAACGCTAAGGAGAGAGATGCCACGGTAGTTGTTGCAGTCACCCCTGTCGCCTTTGTTCTTGTACAGCGTGATGATGTTTGCATCCTTCATGTCTTGAGGTACTCCACCTTCTCTCCAGCAGAGACAGAGGATTTTGTGCAGCTCAGTGATGATGATCTCTTTGCAGCACTTTAGGACTGTGATACAAGGACTGCGATACAAGTCCTACAAGGATACAAGGACTGCGATACAAGGAGGATACAAGGAGCTGCGATACAAGGACATCTGCAAGAGGGATCTGAAGGCCTTAGGAGTGGACCTCAACAAGTGGGAAACCCTGGCCTCTGAGCGGCCCGCTTGGAGGCAGGCTGTGCAGCATGGCCTTTCCCAGTTTGAAGAGACACTTGGCCAACAGTCTGAGGCTAAGAGGCAAAGAAGGAAGGCCCATAGCCAGGGAGACAGACCAGGGACAGACTGCACTTGCTCCCGGTGTGGAAGGGATTGTCACTCCCGAATTGGTCTTTTCAGCCACACTAGATGCTGTTCCAGAACCACCATTCAGAGCGCGATACCAGAGTCTTTTGAGACTGAAGGTTGCCAACATGGATGGTATGTCGTAAACCAGCATTTTGCAGCTGGTAGTGCATGGGTGGTATCAGGTGGAACGTGAGCACCCCGCACACCCAGGCAGCTAGACCGCGATGAGGTAGCTAGACCCCGTGTGGAAGGGACTGTCACTCCCAAATTGGCCTTTTCAGCCACACTAGACGCTGTTCCAGAACCACCATCCAGAGCACGATACCAGAGTCTTTCGAGACTGAAGGTTGCCAACATTGAGGGATGTGAGCCCCCAGTGTGCCTTGTCAATTGTCAAAAAGCTGATGGTGTGCCTTGACCATTTTAGTGCCTTGCCAGTGTGCCGCGAGATGAAGAGGGTTGAAAATAACTGGGATAAACAATAGATGTGAATATTGTCCACCAAAAAGTGCAATGAAATATTTAGGCAACATTTCAGCTGCCATTCCCTCACCACTACACCCCTCCCCCCCAGGAGAAACATACCTTTCACTCTGCAACTTGAACGGGGCAGTCATTTTGCACAGCCCCAGTTCTCTCATACGCAGTTCCTAGGAGGTGAGACATGAGCTACAAACTAAGGAAGGAAAATCTCAAGAAATCCACTATTTCTAATTCCTTCTGTGCTGTGCTCAATTCTGTAAAGGTTTTCTGGTTAGTCTCTATTCCTGAGTGAACTTTGGGACGGCTGCTGCTTAATTAGTAGCTGTTTATTAAGTCTTTCAAAACATGCTACATCCCTTTTCACTTAAAAAAAATAATTAAAAAGACAGATCCTTTCACACTAGTTACCTTGCTGTTTTTCCTAACACCACAGAAGTTCAAGTGCCATTCTCCACCTCCACCCCACCCCCCACAAGACACCATATCATATTAACTGCATATGGCTAAAAGCAGAAGAGAAGCTAATTTGATGGGGAAATTTCTCATTAATAGGCGGCTTTTAAATTGGGTGCGGGAAAACTCACTGGACTATGAGGTAGGGTAATTTAATGCCAGGTTAAATGGTGCATTCTGCTGGTTTTTTATTACAAGGAGCTGGGAAAGTTTGGAGAGAGTTCTCCGGTGTTCTGTGCTTTTAATGTGGGGCGAGCCAGTCATCGGTAGCGATAACTGTGTTTTTAATTGCTGCTCAAATTGATGATAGGAATCATAACCAAGGAGGATGAAAAAGGTAGCAGGTTCTGTGTGTTTAATTGTCTCACCAGTGAATGGGTGCTTGAGAGAAGGGCTTCACCTGCATCTCTAGTTTAGAAAGATGAGCCAGGCCTGTTCACCACTTTTCCATCCTATAAGAGATCCCAAGGCAGGTCTATACAGTGAGTCGGCATCCGTGGATTTGACTCAGCACAGGTGACGACCCATGCTGGAGGGCCTCACTTGACCTCCTGGACTTGACTGGAAGGGTCTTCTGGTCATGTCTGGGAGATGTTCTGAGTTGCAGCCTCCTCAAGCGGTCTCAGAAGGGCACTTCCAGTTTTTGCTGTGGTAGTACCTTTCAGAGACCTCCAGAGGGGCTTCTGAGACTCGGCAGTCGTTTCTGGGAGGTTCGTGAGGCCCTCTCCATAGATTCCATTATTTGCTGATATTGGTATTGATTGGAGGTTTGAGATGGATACCCCACAGATACCGAGGGCGAACTGTACACATAACTGTGATTTAAAAATCAGTTTTCAGGCTGATTGTCAGTCCAAAATCTTGGCAGGCCTTGCTAAAACGATCCATGAGCTGCTGGAGATCTTTGGCAGAGTGGGTGGTGACAGCTGCATCGTCGGCAAAGAGGAAGTCACGCAGACATTTCAGCTGGACTTTGGACTTTGCTCTCAGTCTGGAGAGGTTGAAGAGCTTTCCGTCTGATCTGGTCCGGAGATAGATGCCTTCTGTTGCAGTTCCAAAGGCCTGTTTCAGCAGGACGGCGAAGAAAATCCCAAACAAGGCTGGTGCAAGAACACAGCCCTGCTTCACGCCGCTTCGGATGTCAAAGGGGTCTGATGTGGAGCCATCGAAGACAACAGTGCCCTTCATGTCCTTGTGGAAGGATCTTTTCAGCCACACTAGACGCTGTTCCAGAACCACCTTTCAGAGTGCGATACCATAGTCTTTCGAGACTGAAGGTTGCCATTGCCAAAAACCAGTTTTCTATTAAGAGCAATGTTTACTTGCTTCATGTGTCTTCTCCTAGTCCACAAGGTGGGAGAAATTGGTCTGCGGAGAGCTGGCAGCTCACCGTTTAGCTTAAGCACTGGGAATCTCACTTGCTACACCTCTGGCTAGAGATTGAATGAGGCATTTCCCATGCACTTCCGAGAACGTCTTTAGCAACTACAAGAGCGAGAAACATGCTTTCGTTAATTAAACAGCTGCGGTTCTCAAAAAGCGGAATGCTTTCTGTGTGGTGCGGCAGCAAACGCCCAGTGGATATCATCACAGCTCATTTGAAATTCGCACCCATTTATTTTTTGATTACCTTAATGTTTCAGGTGTCCCCTAGGCCCTTGGCTGTGCCCTCATTTATCCATTGATTCAAGAAGGTCGTACTGTACGAAGGAGCATTAAACAGTGATCCATTTCTTGGGAGTGGTTGGAAAGAGAATGAGATCTGTGAAGGCGCATATGAAATGATTTTCTGTCTCGCTCATTTTTCAACGGATTCTTCCATTTAGTTTTGTCAGCGTACATATGATTTAAAACACAACGGATAATTATGCAGGGGATGGACAGAGTGGATAGGGAGATGCTCTTTACACTCTCACATAACACCAGAACCAGGGGACATCCACTAAAATTGAGTGTTGGGACAGTTAGAACAGACAAGAGAAAATATTTCTTTACTCAGCGTGTGGTTGGTCTGTGGGACTCTTTGCCACAGGATATGGTGATGGCGTCTGGCCTGGATGCCTTTAAAAGGGGATTGGACAAGTTTCTGGAGGAAAAATCCATTACGGGTTACAAGGCATGATGTGTATGTGCAACCTCCTGATTTTAGAACTTGGCTATGTCAGATGCAAGGGAGGGTACCAGGATGCAGGTCTCTTGTTATCTGGTGTGCTCCGTGGGGCATTTGGTGGGCCGCTGTGAGATACAGGAAGCTGGACTAAATGGGCCTATGGCCTGATCCAGTGGGGCTGTTCTTATGTTCTTAACTACAATTCCCAGGAGGCCTTGCAGGTCTCTTGTTATCTGGCGTGCTCCCTGGGGCATTTGGTGGGCTGCTGTGAGATACAGGAAGCTGGACTAGATGGGCCTATGGCCTGATCTAGTGGGGCTGTTCTTATGTTCTTAATCAAAGGCCCCAAAGGTACTGATAAATGATTTTAATTAAACAATGGAAAATACCTCATCAGGATGACGCATACATGCACTCTTCAGGCCTTCTGAGAGGCGCTGTGTCATGTATGGTCAAACCCGTGAGTTGAAAATTGGAGCTCATCTGTGTCAAGTGACGAGCTGTCTTCTTCTCATTCTTCCCGCCCTCCTGCAGTGTGGGGATAATAACAAGCTACCTTACAGGGCAGATGTAGCAACCCTTGGGTTGCTGTAGAATCAATAGCCTCCGTTTCGGGCCGCTGGCCTAAAACAGAGGCTCAGGACCTGGTGAGGCAGAGCTCCACTGATCCCACCTCCGCCGTGCCGTGCTCCCTCCTCCTGGCATGCCTCCTCCCCACCCTCTCCCTGCTCTTCGCCCTCCTCCCCCCATGCCCCCACCTACCTCTCTGCCACCTGTCGAGCTGTGGAGCACCAGTGCTAGCCCAGTACCGGCCAGTGCTGAGCTAGCACCGGCACTCCGTCGGCCCTAGGGCCTCACAAATGTGCCTTATGGCATGTTTACGACAGTGCACGTCAGCAGTAAGCCAGTGGGCACTGGTTAGGATTGGGCCCTGAGACTCCAAAGGAGAAGGAGCAGGGCAGCAGCAAGAAAATGCAAAGTCTCCGTTGCCTTCTCTTCTGGGAGAATCCAGAAGTGACATCACATGATGTCACAAAGTCACTGCCTCACTTTCTGGTGATGCCACTGCTGGAACTCCCCCAGCATCTGGGATGTGGTTTGTTACCTCTTCAGTACTGATGCTCTTCCTGCCGTTACATACCTTATTGACGATGTATTGCAGTACAAGGACACTGCTTGAACCACAGCAGTCGTCAATTTGTCCAATATCTGTAAATCCTTTCGGACCTAGAGCATTATGCCCCAAGTGTCAGGTTGCCTCCTCTGTAACGCATCAGTACGTAGAGTGGCAGCAGACCTACCTTGACCTAACTCATCTTTTCTGGATTTGGACCTTTGGTCTGGCTGTCTGCTCCTTCGGACCTTGACCCTGATCCTTGACAATTTTAGATCATACCTTTCCCTTCACCACTTGAGAGCAGATCACTTCAAAGACGCAGAATGAGGCTAGGAATAAAAAAGTTGATTTTATTAAAATTGGCAACACTATATTAGGTGAACGGGAACCTCCATTCGACAGCTTGGTCTCAGGTTCCCAAATCAGGAGAATTATGGTTTGCGATGCCTACATCTCCTATTGCCAGCCACAATGCCGTTGTCAAGTCTAACTGTGACAACCAGACATTACGAAGAGGACTGGGTAGTTTTAGAAGTCCAGACTAACCGCTTTATGTGACTCCATGTCCCTGCTGCTGGATGATATCGCTGGGGCAGGAAATGGGGAGGGCGCCATCTTCTACGTACTGCAAGACTGGTTAACAAAGGCAGCCTAAATTATTGCACTTGGACATGGTAAAAAAAAAAGCCTCAGCTAATGACTCTTCAGCTTTCTCTTAAAAGCTGCTAAGGCATGGCGTGTCTGCTCTCTTTGTTCAGGCAGGGGGCCCTTGGCACATTATTTACACACATCCGATGGGATTTCGAAAAGCGCAGCTCAAATCGTTAGTTTTTAATTTTTTTTTCAAGAGCGGAGAGAAGAAGCAGGCTCCCCCAGTGTTGTGAATCAGTGGGATCTGTCCTGTTGAGTAACCTTCTGTGTCTTTCCAGTGCCTGGATCCAAATCTGATTGTTTTAGACACACAGCCCAGCCCAATCCTAAAGGTCACTCTTGAAAGATACATTTTAACATACAGTGAGATTCGTGTGGTTGGCTTCCTGCTGGTACCAAGTGCTACTGCCGGTGCCTTAGGGCCCAATCCTATCCCATTTTCCAGCTCCAGTGCAGCCCCAAGGTAAGGGATCAAATGTTCCCATATTTTAAGGAGGCTTCTGTGACTGCCTCCCCACCACAGGATGCAGTGCAAGTCCCATTGGCACAGCTGCACCAGCACTGGGAAATTGGATAGGATTGAGCCCTTAATCAGTGGGTCTAAATTATCAGGAGCTTTTTGTTTCCTCTAGTAAAGGAAACAAGGAAGCCTTTTGTGGCTGTACAAGGCAATTAATCAATTAGGGTTGACACTGAAATCCCATCTGAAGTGAAATTTGAATTGAACGTCGTTGGGCTCTGGATTTGAGAAGGAAGATGGGAATAGAGAAGGGAGGAGTGATTGGAGACATCGCTCTCTACTCTCCTTCGCACTTCCTATTCTGTTGCGTCCCATTTTCCTTTCAACTCCAAGAGTTTAACAAGAGTGGAGTTGTGGGTGGCAGACATCCTCTGCCAATCTGTAGTTTGAGGGAGGCCACCTCAGTCAGCCTCATGGCTGGAACGTCCCCGAGAAGAGTCCTGACTAGACTGTGGGTTCCCCTTGTCCAGATACCTGTTTTTCACAGTGGTGGACCAGATTCCTTGGGAAAGCAGGTCCCAAAGGCCATAACCCTGCTCCTTTATTGCAGTTGGTATACGGAAAAGTGCTGCCTCTGAACTTGGAAAGTCTACGTCGCTATCGTGGGGATAAGTTGTTGATAGACCTGTCCTCCATGAATCTGTCTAATCCCCCTTTTAAAGCTCTCTAAGCTTGCGGTTTTGGCATGTTTGGTGACTTTTTTAAATCCGCACATTCAGAATATATTGAGTGAATAATTGCTATTTTTGAGTGTCCTCATTGTGCTGCTGATCAATTTCATTGCACAATCCTAAGCTTTCAGTATTATAGGTGAGGAAGGGGAACATGTGCACCGTGCATAATTTGATAAATTTGGTTTCAAAGGCGCTAATGACATTTCTTACACAACCTGGGGTTATACTTAACCATTTCTGTGCTGCTTTCAGAGAGTTTAAAGCAACACAACAGCAATTGTACCACAAACACTGTAATGTTCCCATATTTCAGGTGTGCAAGAGGCAGCATGGCGATTTCATCCTTCTCAGTCTTAAAATAGACTACTCCAGTGCTTCTCAAACGTTTTAGCACCACAACCCATTTCCATTATCTCTTCCAGTCCAGAAAAGGCTTTGTCTCCTCCCCTTTCCTCCCCACTCCTGTGCTCCACCCTCCTCTACATCCTGCCCAGAGGAAAGACCAGCCTTGTGGGATGCCTGGAGACTGCCACCTCCTGGCCTGCCTGGCACAAAAGGTTACATCATCAGCTGGGTAGCACCACAATGCGTTTTGTACAACAGCAACCACCGCTTTGCCCACTTGAGCTCTTTTGGGAGTAGATGTGGCAGGTACAGCAGGCCTGCATAAGGCTGCAGTTCACTAAACGCTTCTCTGTGTTTGCAACCCACCAAAAATTGGCTTGTGACCCATTGGTGGGTTGTGACCCATGGTTGGGGAACTGCTGAACCAGGCAATACCTTAACCCAGAGATCCCGAAACTGTGAGCCATGGCTCTCTGGGGAGCCAGGGAAATCAGCCAGAGGAGCCGCAGAATTCTTGCAAAAAACCTGGTATCCTATACAATGTATGGAACTGTAGTCCTAATGGGGAGCCATGGCCAATAGCCCAGTAGGTCAAGGGAGCCACCAGTCAAAAATGCTTGGGAACCACTGCCTTAAAATTACTGTCACCAGAGGCCAGCATATGTTGGTTATGGATTATATACATACATACATACATACATACAGGTATTTATATACCGCCTTCCTTGGTCATCAGATTTCTCCCCAGACTTTAATTCAAGGCGGTTTACATAGGCAGGCTATCCTAAATCCCAGTAGGGATTTTTACAATTGAAGAAGGTTCTGTCTTTCAAGAACCACAACATTTCAGATGGATCTTTTAAGATCTGGTATCACATTCTGGCCTCCAGTTTCCTCCCACGCAGGCTGACAAGCAGCTCCTTCATATCTCACTTGAAGGGCGGCCAAAGAGCAGATGGAAAAAACTCAGCTCAGCTTGTCAGCTGCTTCAAGGTCTCGCCGTTCATGGTGCCGGTGGCCTCGAACTGGCGACCTTCGGATGTTATCTTCAGGCAAACGGAGGCTCTACCCTCTAGACCAAACCTCCTGGATTAAGCTCTTTCATCTCAGATTTTGGGCACCCCTGCTCTAACAGAAAAATAGTGGGGTGTAGAGTATTTTGGTAGGATTTTATGCTTAAACTAATGGAAGCAGAGAGAGAGAGAGAGAGAGAGAGAGAGAGACCCTCCCTTTAAATTAAAATCAGCATTTAAGCTATTTTGTAAATTGCCTTATCCAGGTGAGAGGCAGTAGGATTAGAAGATAAAACTGTAATTGTTTGTCAGAAATGTACATTAGCCATTTCCTGGCTGTGTCAACAGAACAGCTGGGAATTAATACCTGGGAACTCGTAATGCCAGTTCAGAAATTATTGCTGAACCAAACCGGTGTTAATAAAATTAACAATTACCATCTAGCAGCAGAAGGGAAAAAGTCACTCTGGGAGGGAACCCATGAGTGCTGCAAAGTGCCACCAACTATTATCTTTAATTCTCATATCAAGCTGGCCTTTGGCAAGCCTGTCAAAATCACCCCCATGAATTGCTGTGCAATTGCAAATGCCGTGCAAATGACGGGTGTTTTGTCTTGTTCAGATCACATGTACATTATCTTATATGGCAGGGTTGGTCAAACAGTGGTTTGGGAGCCACATGCAGTTCTTTGACGTATAATGCGCTGCTCGCGGAAATATGTTGACTGAGCTCTTTTTTTTTTTTTTTTTTGCATCACAATTAATATAAAAGGTGAATGAGAAATTTTCAATCTTTATGATTCTTTACTGGGTAGAAACTGTGAGTCCATTGGATTAAAACCAAAGTTTAATGTTCATAGTGAGTAATTATATTTAAGGATTCAAATGCTTCTTAAATATTGCTGCTCCCAAACATCTCTCTTGTGGCGCTCAAACACCTGAAGTTAATGTGGCACTTACATTATGTGGCACTTACATTAAGCAAGTTTGGTTGCCCCTGTTACAGTCAGTTCTGTTTATATGTGAATTTGATTATCGTTATCCACAAATACTGTGCCGGTGCCACATTAAACAGGCATTGATATTGGCCCACGGAGAATCGTCGGACACATTTGTGTCTGCTTCCAGACTTGCCCCTGTATCTTAGGCACCATCTCGAGGACTCCAGCTGAACCTTCACAACCCTGGCAATGACGAGAAACCGATGACGAGAGGTCCCTGGAAAGGCTACCTGAGGACTGCTCTGGGCCTGGGACAAGCCAAGAGAAGGAGCCAAGAGACAGGTGGAGCAGGAGGATAGTTGAATCAACCCCCTTCCCACTGCTGGTCTCTGAGGCCTCATTGTTGGGCCAGCAACCTTCAACAAGCTGAGAGATAGCCAGCATGAAGAAACTGCCAACCCCACAACATTTAAAGTATCATAGGGTATCCAGCACAGAGGAGGAAGCCTCAGATGTTGATAGGTCCTTGCTATCACCCAGCCCTATAGACTTCAAGTTAAGGTTCAGTTCATAAAGTCCATACAGTTTATGGTGAAAATAATCCCCTGATACCTTCCATTTTCCCCCATAGGCTCAATGATTTAAAGAAGGCTCAATGAGTAAAGAATATTTCTTTACTCAGTGCGTGGTTGGTCTGTGGAACTCTTTGCCACAGGATGTGGTGATGGCGACTGGCCTGGATGCCTTTAAAAGGGGATTTGACAAGTTTCTGGAGGAAAAATCCATTACGGGGTACAAGCCATGATGTGTATGCGCAACCTCCTGATTTTAGAAATGGGCTATGTCAGAATGCCAGATGCAAGGGAGGGCACCAGGATGAGGTCTCTTGTTATCTGGTGTGCTCCCTGGGGCGTTTGGTGGGCCGCTGTGAGATACAGGAAGCTGGACTAGATGGGCCTATGGCCTGATCCAGTGGGGCTGTTCTTATGTTCTTATGATTCAGTATTCGATAATTTGGTATCCACTAGGTTTTCCAGGAACCCAACCCTAGCAGATAATGAGAACTGACTGTATAAGGAATCCAGAGTCCTCCCATCAAACTCCCTCCAAGTACCCTTATTTTTCTAACCTGTGACCTTCTCGAGTTGCTGTCCTTATATTGGAATTAAGGCTTTTGTGGTCAGAATTGTCATGGAAATCAAAATCCTTCCTATGGAGCTTAGGACCACATTCCCCAAGTATAACACTTTCTAACATTTTGCCCTTAAACCATTTCTGCCCGATGTTGCATAGATGTAACAGGGATCAAATGTGTACACATGAGGGCTGGGCAGAAATGGGTTAACTCTAAATGGGTTAACTGAAATAGCACTTAAATGTTGAAATCAGCAGGATATAGAAGCTCTCCTAAAAAACCAACAGGAAGACTAAAACACAAATTTTTCCAGTCAAAAAGTTCACTAAGACCCTGGGCCTGGACAATTCAGGTTAAAATCCAGCTTCTACTAAAGCCTGCTCCCATCTGAATACTGAGAAAAAAGGATGGTATTTATAACCAGAGATGTCCATAACCCAGGATAGTCCCAAGCTAGGGTCTTAGTGAACTTTTGGCTGCGAAAAATTGTGTTTTAGTCTTCCTGTCGGTATTTTAGTGGAGCTTCTACTGTACATCCTGCTCTTGGTGGCTTCAGAATTTAAGTGATATTTCAGTCCTTTGACAATGCCCTTCAGAGTTAAGGGTGAAACATTAAGAAAAGCTAAACTTTGGGGATATGGTGCTAAAGCCCGTGGGAAGAATTTTGTTCTCCATGTCCTTGTAGTGTGTGTGTGTGTGTGTGTGTGTTTAGGATGCTCTGTTTTCCTTTCCCTGAAATGAAACTTTGTTATGCAGGTCTCCCCTTGGCATCTGTGGGGATTCCATTTATGGAACCCCCTGTGGATGCCAGAATGAACTCTGCACTTGAACCTCGTGTTTGGAGAAGCAGGGTGGGGGGGTGGGGGCTTCAAGCGATTGCCCTGCACCTCAGAAGTCCTCCTGGATGTGACCTCTGACCATGTCTGGGAGGTCCTCTTTGGACCCAGTCACTGTGGGTTTGGAACCCACGGATGGGCAGGGGCTCCCACATTTACTTTATGAATGCACTCTATTTCAGAAGCCTGTGAATGGCAGCTGTTGCAGAGTGAAGCTAGAGTTCTCAGGTTTTCAGCCAACCTCGGGGCTGTGCCTTTAAATAGCAGCACAGACTTTAGCACCTAGCAAGTGTTAACATTGCTCCCCATGTCATGATCGATCTACAATTAAAGTCACAGGAACAAGGGATGATTAAAAGCTGTCAGCCCTGCATGCATCAGGCAGAGATGAGTTTTCACCAGTTTGTAATAGTGGAAAGTGTGTGTGTGTGTGTGTGTGTGTGTGGGAGGGAGGTGGGGGGGTGACCAAATGGCCCTTTGTGGGTGGATAGGAGTCTTAAAATATACATTGGTGTCAGTAGCTTCATCCGTCGTGTGTTGGAGGGTAGGCTGTCATTGTCCCTAGAGAGACGTTCTGCTTAAAAAGTATAAAAATAAAACCGATTGTTCTGCACCGAAGCAATCTGAATGCTATACCTGGAAAAGATGGATTTTGCAACATGTAGATTGTGCAAGTTAAGGCTGGTGTCCAAAGCAGTACGGACCAGAAAGTAAATCCAATTGAACTTGATGCAGTTTTACACCTGAAGAATTGTATGCTTTGATGTTGCATTTAGATAAGTTTTGTCAATATGGTTGCATAATTACTTCTGCATTTTTATTACTTTGCATAACTGCTTCTGCTTTTTGTGGGGCAGAGCAAGGAGCTCTGTGGAGTAGCAAAGCCTTGCCCCTGAGAACTGGGCATCTCCATTCAGCTGTCTTTTTTCGACTTGTGAGATTTCAGTAGACACTGTCCATATGCTTTCAGAGTTATCTTCACTGCCCAACTGAGCGGGCTCTTGGTGCAGCACCCATGTGGCCTTGATCCAATTAGCCCCCAGCCAATCGGCTACAGGGCTGGCCCCTCCTGTGTCTTGGGCAGGGCAAACTCCGGTGGCACGTGCCACCAGGGCAAATTCCGGTTAACCCGCGTGCCACCAGAATTCTCAATCTGTTGTGTTCCAGTACAAATAATTCACAATGTGTCATCTAGAGCAGGGTTTCTCAACCTTCTTTTTGCTCATGGCCCCATTCTGAGCGTAATTTCATCATCCACCTGACATTTAAGTTTGGGCACCCCCCCCTCAGAAACATACTGTGTTCTCCTAATGTTCAGGTTTCCCCATGTACCCCCCCCCCCCACAAAGAAAAAGCATGGCATGGCTCTCTGGGAGAGTCACATGGCCATGTTGAGAACCACCATCCTAGAGCTCCACTATCAATGAGTGATGTATGAATGATTGATGGCCGGATCCCAAAGGATCTCCTCTATGGAGAACTCGTGCAAGGAAAGCGCCCTACAGGTAGACCACAGCTGCGATACAAGGACATCTGCAAGAGGGATCTGAAGGCCTTAGTAGTGGACCTCAACAGGTGGGAAACTCTGGCCTCTGAGCGGCCCGCTTGGAGGCAGGCTGTGCAGCATGGCCTTTCCCAGTTTGAAGAGACACTTGGCCAACAGTCTGAGGCAAAGAGGCAAAGAAGGAAGACCCATAGCCAGGGAGACAGGCCAGGGACAGACTGCACTTGCTCCCAGTGTGGAAGGGATTGTCACTCCCGAATCGGCCTTTTCAGCCACACTAGACGCTGTTCCAGAACCACCATTCAGAGCGCGATACCAGAGTCTTTCCAGACTGAAGGCTGCCAACAACAATAACCACCCTGTTTTTCAGAGGTGGGCCATGCTCCACACCCCTCTCCCTACCAGCCTTCCATGTTTATGGTTGTTCTTTTCCCTTTCTTTGCTCTCTATGGTTGTTGTGTCTGCCCCATATTCAAAGCCATTGTTTCCGTACAATTTTGGTGGGACTTGGCCTTCCTCCTTCAGGATCAGACTGTGTTAGTCCGAGCAGAGCCTGATCTGAAATGTTAGACCAACTATTTTCAACCTTTTTTTCGTTTCATGTCATACTGACTAATCTCTAATATCATCAAGGGACACCATCAGTTTTTTTAGGATGTATTTTATCATTTTAAAAAATGTGTATTTATTATTGTTATTATTATTATTAACAGTTTTATATACCGCTTTTCAACTAAAAGTTCACAAAGCAGTTTACAGAGAAAAATCAAATAACTAAATGGCTCCCTGTCCCAAAAGGGCTCACAATCTAAAAAGATGCAAAAGAATACCAGCAGTATTGGCAACCTTCAGTCTCGAAAGACTCTGAAAGGTGGTTCTGGAACAGCGTCTAGTGTGGCTGAAAAGGCCAATTCGGGAGTGACAATCCCTTCCACACCGGGAGCAAGTGCAGTCTGTCCCTGGTCTGTCTCCCTGGCTATGGGCCTTCCTTCTTTGCCCCTTTGCCTCAGACTGTTGGCCAAGTGTCTCTTCAATCTGGGAAAGGCCATGCTGCACAGCATGCCTCCAAGCGGGCCGCTCAGAGGCCAGGGTTTCCCACCTGCTGAGGTCCATCCCTAAGGCCTTCAGATCCCTCTTGCAGATGTACCAGCAGACAGCCACTAGAACAGACAGTGCTGAGGTGAGGTGGGCCAGTTACTCTCCCCCTGCTAAAAAAAAGGAGCACCCACTTGAAAAAGTGCCTCTTACCCAATTAGCCTGCTTACCCAAAGTGCCTGCTTACCCAATTAGCAGGGGTTAAGGTATTAAGGTATAGAAATAACAAAATGCATTAGCACAAGCTTACACAGAAAAACACCATCAATCCAAGCCATAGCTAAATGAAGAGTGGCACTAGTTCTGCCCTCCCTCAAACTCCCCAAATGGCCCTACTAAGAAATGACCCTCCCCCAAACTCCCATGCCACACCCATAGACCATTTGCAGCACACCAGTGTGCTGTGGCACAGTGGTTGAAAATCACTGAGTTAGAAAAGGATTTGCCCAGGGTTTCCCAGTGAGCATTTTAGCTGAGTGAGAATCTAAAAGGAAGTTTTCTGCACCCAGACTCGGCGTTCTAAGAGTGGCTCTCCTGCCCTGCCTCTCACAGGATTTATTTTCAAAGTGTGACCATTAGGATTGATGTGCCATCTGTCAGAGCAGGTAGCATGCACCTCAAACAGGTGGTGGTTAGCTCGACAAAACAACTGGTGGTTGTGACCTGTCATATGACAAAAGCGTATGATTTTCCTGGACGGGATGGAAATGTGAAAATAAAGTAAAATAACCGATGACTCTGTGCCAGTTATGTAGGAGGCTCAATGCAACTCTTCCCATTGGATTTCTTTCAGGGTAACGGGTTTCCAGCTGCCTCCTCCCATCGTGAGCACTGGGGTGGTGTTGTCCCTCTGGCTTGTGAGCGATTATGCTGTCAGTGCTCAAGGCTTTCAGGCAAACTATGAAGGTAGGCCTCTTTGGAATGTGCTAACATTGGTTTATTATTATTGTTATTTAATTATCTCTGTTTCTGTGCAGCAAATCAAGTTCCCTTTGCTTTTTTCAGGGCCCCAAACTTGTTTCACCACTTTTGTTTTTGAGACTAAAATTCATGCTGCATTCACAGCTGCATGCGTTGTAAAAGTGCACACTGAAGACGGCCGCTTGCGATCTTGGAGAAGCTTCCTCTTAGCCTCTATTTTTTTTTCTACTGTTTAAAAAAAAAATACTCCAAACAAGCACCAAAAAAAAAGCCACCCTTATTAAATAACCAGCAGTAAGGGTACAAACCCTGTGATGCCCAAAGCACTTGTGCGGGGTGGTAGAGGCTTGTCAACCTAGTGGAAATGGGCTATATATCTCCATCATTGTTGTAAGATCAATGTTGTAAAGATTTTGTTCCACGCTGTTACAAATCAGGGGTGCCCAAACCCCGGCCCCGGGGCCACTTGTGGCCCTCGAGGCCTCTCATTGTGGCCCTCAGTGAGCCCCCAGTCTCCAATGAGCCTCTGGCCCTTGTGCAAGGCCTTTTATAGGCCTTGAGCTATTGCAAGACCTTCATTCATTCATATAAGTTCATCTTTAATATATTCATGTAGGTAAATTTATGTAAATATATTCAAATTTGAAATCTAAATTAATTCTTTTTTCCCCCCGGCCCCCAACACAGTGTCAGAGAGATGATGTGGCCCTCCTGCCAAAAAACTTTGGACACCCCTGTTACAAATTAATGTTACAAATGAATTTGTATGGAGGGGTCAGGATGTGGGGATGGAGGATTGACTAGAAATTTGGCTTTCTGTGCTAAGCTTTTCTGTTCATCCTGCAGAAGAAATGGACAGAACTCCACAGGAGGAAGGGAACATTGCGATGTCACCTATGATATCTTCAAGCTTTGGTGAATTAACAATCGAATAGAGAGATGTTATTCCCCCAGTGAGCTTCCTGGCAAAATATAGGACCTTTCTCCACCCCGCCCCCCCACCCTGGCCACTATATGAATGCAGAATGCTGTCCCATACTGACTGTCCTTGGATCCATCTAGTTCAGTATAGTCAACATTGGTTGGTAGTGATTCTCGGGTTTGATGGCCAAGAGAGATCAGGGATTCAGCTTGGACCTTCTGCACAAAAAAACATTTGATGTTCCATTGACCTGTGGCCGCTTCCACAATCATAGGCATTTGGCTAGTAGTAAAACTTCAACAACAAATTTTAAATCAGCATTACCCAACCAGTAGTATGTCGTTGGTAACCCTGGCCTCTGAGCGGCCCGCTTGGAGGCAGGCTGTGCAGCATGGCCTTTCCCAGTTTGAAGAGACACTTGGCCAACAGTCTGAGGCAAAGAGGCAAAGAAGGACGGCCCATAGCCAGGGAGACAGACCAGGGACAGACTGCACTTGCTCCTGGTGTGGAAGGGATTGTCACTCCCGAATTGGCCTTTTCAGCCACACTAGATGCTGTTCCAGAACCACCATTCAGAGCGCGATACCAGAGTCTTTTGAGACTGAAGGTTGCCAACATGGATGGTATGTCGTAAACCAGCATTTTGCAGCTGGTAGTGCATGGGTGGTATCAGGTGGAACGTGAGCACCCCGCACACCCAGGCAGCTAGACCGCGATGAGAGAGACAAGATTTCTCATAGGCCCTCCTACTGATCCTGAGCCTCCTAACGTTGTCTGCGGTTCCGTAGTCTCCCAACCAGGAAGTAACTGGTGATGACATCATTATTGGTAGGGGGACAAGGGTAGGGCAATGCTGCTTTTAAAACTGTTGCTACAGCATATGTTACTTGGGGTGTATCATTAATAGCCGAGTAGCAGAAACTTTTGCAGAGCAATGGAGAGCCTTCTCTCTGGCTTGACATTCCAGCCTTCAGGCAGTCTTTCTCTGGGGAAGAGTCTGGAAGCTGGCCTGTGACACTGATCATCGGGGCTAAAAATGACTCCCATAAGCATAATCCCCTCTTAGTTTGTGTCTAAAATATGTGCTCGCTTGTGTTGCGAGCCGCTTCGGGAAGCGGCTGTAAACCAGGGAGTGAAAGTGGTGCTGAAAAGCTGTGCCACCCCTGAAGTGACATGTTATGTAGGACACAAGGATGCTGCTATGAAAACAGCACTCCTGTGTCGAATTATTCCCTGTAGGATGAAGAAGCCCTGACCCCAGCACGTGACTGTCATACTGTGAGTTTTTCTTGATGGTTGGTTGGTTGGCAACCTTCAGTCTCGAAAGACTATGGTATAAGCCTACAGCACCCGGTATTCCCAAGAGGTCTCCCATCAGCAGCGGAACCAATAACAAGGGAGATGGTGGAGTCTCCCTCCACTGGAGGACTTCAGACAGGGGTTCCATGGGCACCTGCTAGATGCTCTAGCAGGATTTTACATGCAGGGAGTTGGGCTAGATGGTTGTCCGACTCTGTTTCTTGCCTCTAGCACAGTGGTTCCCAACCTTCAGGAGCCCACAGACCACTGAGGCAAAAATTGGAATCATCATGGACCACATGCAAAGCCAGCTGTGGGTGGTCTGTTTTCCACCCTCTCTGGTGGTCTGTGGGGAAGTATCTCCCAAGTGAGCACTCCCCCAGAGAGGGTGGAGAATGGACCGCCCACAGCCACAGGCTTCGGTGTCTCCGCCATCTCTAATGGTTCATGGGGAAGCATCTCCCAGGTGAGCGCTCCTCCACGGACTATCAGAGAGGGCAGAGAATGGACTACCCGCAGCCAGCACTTCAGTGCCCACTGTGGACTGTCCGTTCTCTGCCTCCTCTAGTGGTCTGTGAGGGAGTGCTTGCTGGAGGTGATCAAAAGTTGTTTTTGTTTTTTTTCCTAAGATCTCAAGGACCACTTCTCAGGGTCTTATGGAACACCAGTGGTCTACAGACCACAGATTGGAAACCAGTGCTCTAGCAGCTCATCGAGCTTTCCAGTACACTGCAGTGAGAAGTTGATAAGCAGATGCTGCAGAGACAGCAATACAGTCAATGTATAGTTGTGTCCTTTTTGCTTATCCGAAGGGGTGGAAAATCCAGATTTCCCAGGCAGTCACTGACGTGGGGTAGAAACCACCAGGAAGTTCTCCTTCATATGTCTCAATGAAATGAACCATGTTGCTTGTTTCAGTGAGGCTTGAGAAGAACACTCCATTGTGGATTTTGCTCTTTGGCTGAAATCTCTCTGGTCTCTAGCACTCGGCCTATCTTAATGGCCCTTCAAATCTTTTGTCTTTGCTGTGGTTGCTAAATTTTATTACCTCCTAGCTGATGTTGACTGTTTTTTTGTTTATCAAACAGGGTATCCTTTGACTCCATCCCCTGGCATCAAATGCTCAGTGACACATTGTTGTTGACTTGCTGTTTGAAAATCACATTTACCCAGGATGTAATTCCTAGATCTAGCTTGGGGGCTCGGGTTTTCTGCTGGTATTTTGCCAGTTGGTCTCACTCCTCCTTGCTGTTCTATGGTTCTTGTGCAAATTCCCTCTTTTACCATCTTCATTACTGTCCTAGTTTATTATATATACCAAGCAGCTAAACTTATCCCTGCGGAGCTGGCCTGGCAATCTGTATCCTAGTTACCCTGAGTGCTGGATACAAATGGTTTTATCATTAATAATAATAAATAGAATTATAGCTGAGGATGGTCTGCATTGTGAGTTAGGCTGCTCTCAGTGCAGTGCCTTCATTTTTCTGGGAGCTGTATTTTAAAATTAGTTCTGCAATGAATAGCTTATAGCCAGGACTGTGTGCTTGCTTTAAAGAAAGAAAATCTGAGTTCTTTACTAAGGTAATTCATGTTCTGCACTGAGAAAAAGCAGACTTCTATAACCTTGAATAGAAAATGAGTAATGCACATATAGGCCAAATTTTTCATAACTTGTTTTGAATTGAGCAAAATTTATTTTTGTACACTTCAGTCCAGCGTTTCTCAAACTGTGAGTTGGGACCTGATTCCTGGTGGGTCCCACAGAGCCTCCAATGAAAACATGGGTGGTAGAAGAGATCAGATAACAGCCCAATGCTATCTCTGGCACTGTCACCAGGTGCAGTGGCACCGAAACAGCTACTGCTGCATCCCATGGCATTGCCAGAGCCGCCGAAGGTCTCCTGAGGGGTAGGGGACTTTTGTCCCCTTCCCCAGGGAAGCCCTAAACCTCACAATGGAGCTTCTCAAGTCTGCACCAGCGCAGAGTCGAGAATTTCCATGTTGGGCTTTTCAGCCTGACATGGAGGATAGGATCCGACAGTCCAGGTT
Organism: Tiliqua scincoides; assembly: GCF_035046505.1. NCBI lineage: Eukaryota > Metazoa > Chordata > Lepidosauria > Squamata > Scincidae > Tiliqua > Tiliqua scincoides. The sequence continues at coordinate 2,471,449 of NC_089830.1, read as the reverse complement.
TTCCCTGGTCCCGCTCCCCTCCCGGGCCGGTTCCTTCTAGGCCTGCTCATGACCACACTAGGAAAATATAACCAAAAAGGAATTTAGATACATACACACTGCATCAAAGTTCCTTTTTTGCAGTACAGGTCAGCCCTCGGTATCCGTGGGGTTCTGTTTCCAAACTCCTCATGGCTACTGAATGCGTGGATACTGTGATCTGCAAGGGCCCCTCAGGTGACCTCTGGATGTGACTGGAAGTGTCTTCTGGTCATTTCCAGTAGTTTTCTGAGGTGTGAGGAGGTTGTGTACAGCCTCTGCATGCTTCAGAAGGCGTCCCAGAGGCTTCTGAGAGGGACTTCCGTTTTTTGTTTTTGTTTTGCTAAACAGGCCATGCCTTTTAGAAGGCTCTGGCAGGCCTTCTGAAGCATGGGAGGGTCCTCAAAGTTCCTCCATCATGGGCTCCCAATCCACGGTGAATCAAATTTGCAGATCACAAACCCGCAGGTGGTGAGGACCGACTCTGTTCTTTCCATGCACCCCAAACTTATTAGGGCTTCCTCATTTAGGAGATTGTAAAGGTGGATTGGTCTCTTGGAAAGACCACTTGCCTGATATTCCACCTGTAGTGTGTAGAAATAGAGAACTGTTAGGTTTGTTCTGGGACACATTATCTGCTGACATCAGGGGTGAATCCGTTGGGGGGGTGCTATGGGTGCATGCCCCCCAACGGTCATGTCAGTGGGAAAGGGTGCCCTTTGGGATGAGGAGCAAAGTCGGGCAAAAGATGACCGACCGCCCACTGGGCAGGGTAGGGTGCCCGACGAGCTACGTCATAACGGGAGCCCAGGTCTACCTGCCCAGCAAACCTCAGCCACGGAGGCTGTCAAATTCAACTGGGGGCCTAGGTCTACCTGCCTGGTTGACCTGGGCTCTGGAGTCAACGTAGTGCTCACCCTCCCCCCAACACAAACACTGGATCGACCCCTGGTTGACACGGAGTGTGATGTTGCGCGAGCCCAAGACTGTTCCCGTAATTTATGTCATGCATTGGGTTTCTAGGGCAGTTGTGCAGGGGCTTCTTGATAGATGAAGTACGAAGGATTCATTCAAGACAGGAAAACCGAAAACCTTTGCTTTAAGATTGTGCTTCTCCGGTGAGGCAAAAAATTCTTTGGGAGCTTTGTAGAAATGCAAAAGAACGGGAGCTTTTGCTAGCGACTTGGCTCAGAGGCAAGTGCCGAACTCTTGCCGGCTCCCTTTCCTGCGGGATTAGGTATGCCGCTCGCGTAGGTACCATGTGAAATTAATTACAATCACCACTCCAGCATACCTGATGAACATATAGCGAGGTGACATTTAAAACAAATTGAGTGAGTGTTTTGCAGTAAGTGGGAAATCAGTATGGATTCCGCTCCACATCCTGGTTAATACCAACAACAGTTCATCATGAGTGGAGGGCTGAGGCTGCTTTTATTTTTTACAAGAGCATATTAATATCACGTGCCTGACAGAATCGCATTATAATTTACAAACTGATGCCTCTTGGCTGTCTTGTTGGTGGCGTGGAGGGCATAAGAAACAAACTGGAGTGGGGGCTGAAGGTGGTGGGGGAGGATTTTTAATGCCAGGCTGCAAAGATTTGCAAATAAAGAGCCATTCTATGAAATGATGAACTACTAGGCTTAATAAAACTTTAAAACTGGTTTCTTTTCCAATCTTTCAAAGCACTTAATGGGGGAGAAAGGAGGAAAAAAAAAAAAAAGGCTTCTTCCCTCCACAGTCTGGCTGGCTTCAGGTGTCCTGCATGGAAATCATGAAGGTCAGTGGGTAGGAAGGTGCTCTGTCCCCTGGAGGATAAAGACGTTTAAGAGCAGTACTGTACCATCATCGTGCTGATTAATGGGCCCATCCTGGCTATTGATAAGCTAAGCACAGGATTTTTGGAGAGTTAATGTTGAAGGTGACGGGAAGAAGATTCTGGAATGGATCCCAGGCAGGACTCGACCTTCACTTCCTAGCAGTGTTCAGGTGGGGAGGCTCAAAGCTTTTGGATGCTTGAGGTGTAAAGCACTGAATATGCTTCAAAGTGCTCCCTGTAGACTCTCAAGAGGACTTGAGCAAGCCAGGCGGCTGCTCCCTCACCCCATCCATTGCAGGGAGCTACCTACGATTTGGATCCATCCCTTGTAGGCATCTTGTTACAGGGGAGTTTGGAGAACAAGGAAGGTGCTGGCAGCTTCTCTCACCCTGTGTCCCTTTAAAACCTTGGAAGGGAGCCAAAGGGGGGAGGAAGGGGGAGAAGAAAGTACTCCTGCCTCTTGCGTTGGGAGTAGGGGCCATCTCCACTAAAGGGCAGAGAGCAGTTGGTCTACGAATGAGCAACTTTACTTATTTGAGTGTCTTATTCCCTGCCTTTCCCTCTGAGTAATCGGTCCACTCAAGGTGGTGTATAATGGAGGTTGGTCCTTGGTATCTATGGGGAATCCATTCTCAGACCCCCTTACAGAAACCCGTGGATAAGGCAAAACTGAAGCTGATACTACTTAGCTTTTTCAGGCAAGGCTCAACCTCTCCTGACCCACACCTCCAGCTGTGACTCTGTCCCCAACTGGGTCACCTGGCTCTGAAATGGGAGGTTGAGAACTGGCCGATAACTCCCCAGCAGAGTGGGATCCAGGGAGGATCACAGCCTGTTTTGATATGCACAATCTCAGTGGTGGTGGGGATCAGGGGATCACTTCCCCCTCCCACATCCCACACTTCAGTGTCCCTCATGAATGAATTGTGCCTGTTTGTGATGCTCTTTGAGGTGGTCTCTGAAACCACCGTGAAAATTAAAGAGTCTTAGTTTGGGAGAAGGTTGTTCTTCAGCTATGTTGATCCTGAAGAGCTACAGGTGTCCTTGGTGGCGCTTTAACCACATGTTGAAAAGGTGACTCATGCTTCCATTTCAGTTTCCAAATGTATGCATGTGTGCAAATGTAATCAACGCCGCAGGAGCTGCCTTATTTTTCTTCTAGCTTAAGAGCCACGCTTCCTCTCTCTTTTCGGTTTGGAGAAATCCAAACTGGATTTACTTGCCGGGGGCTCTCATATTGATTTCACTTGGCCGTCCTGGTCCTCCCCATGCTCAGAAAAAAAACAAGCAAACAAAAATTGTTTTCCATTAATGCAGTTTAATGCAGAGGTTCCCAAACTGGGGTACTCTGGTGCCCCAGCTAGGGAAACCCTGTCTCTGCCCCTTTAAGGAACAGGTGATGGTGAAGGCAGGGATGCCATTGCTATGAACCTGCTACTTTCAGGGGCAATTTTTTTTAACTTACCCAAGGTAACTCCTGCTTCTTGGGAGGTCCAGCGGACTCTTCTGCAGGGCTTCCTAACCCTCCAAACTGCTGAAAATATATATTTTTTAAAAAAGCCACTTCTGGTTTCATGATGAAAATTGGAAGTGACCTTTTTTTTTTTTACTATTTTCAGCAGTTTGGTGGGTTGGGGAGCCCTGCAGTCTCCCTGGACCCCCCCCCCCCCGGAGGCCAGTGCTGCCTCAGGTAAATTGTCTGCGGTTGCCAGGCAGAGGTGAGGTGACACAATTCATGTCTTTATCCAAGACTCCCCTAGTTGACTCCACATTGCCTGTCCCTGCCCACTTGGTTCTTTGTGAGCACTGAGTAGGCAGGAGAAGGGATTTAGAGCCCTGGCAGTGTTCTGCAGTGTCCAGCAGAGGGAGGTTCTGTGACTGCAGTTGGAGCACCCACTGGAGCAGTGGGCTGCAGATGGCAGCCAACAGACATTCAGGGGGCTTTTCTGTTCACCACCCCGTCCCCACCCAAGGCTGCCACTCCACACAAACATTTCAAGTGGCCTCATGGATGGGCCAACCCTGGACAAAAGGGAACAGGGTTTGTCCTGGTGCGGTGCAAGGCAAAGTCGACTGTTGCTAATGCCATTCATCCTTTGTGGGGCAGCCACAGCACCAGCTCTTTCAGCAGACATTCTAAGACGTTATCTGTTAAGTTGGGGCTTTGCTTGCGGCATCTCTGATGCTTTTTACTCCAGTGGTTCTCACACTTTTTGACATCTGGACCCACAATCTGTCAGGACCCACTGGATGTGATGTCATTAACCTGGAAGCGATGTCATGGACAGAGGTGACATCAGCTTAGGCTTCAAACCTAAGCCGCCATCAGCCAAAGAGCACGTACACAGCCTGCTTGCGCTGTTATTTTGCACAGCTTGGAATCCAAATATTCCAACTTGGAAGTGAAAGCAGACTTGGGTCCTTCTCCAACCACACTGCTCTCCCCCCCTTTGTAGCATCCCATCTTCCCACCTATTCAGGGCAAAGCACCGGGTCTCTCTCCCCCTGGGAGCCTGCCCTGCTCAGCAGCTCTGTACCCTGTACTTTCAGCTCTGTATTTTCAATGGTGGCTGAGCTAGGTACTGCATCACCCACCTGAAACCAGCTTGTTATAATAATAATAATACAGGTATTTATATACCGCCTTTCTTGGTCGTCAGATTTCTCCTCAGACTTCATTCAAGGTGGTTTACATAGGCAGGAGAGGAAACTGAACGCTTTCCACATGCGGTGCCTCTGACACATCCTTGGCATCACCTGGCAGGACAAAGTTCCAAACAACACAGTCCTGGAATGAGCTGGAATCCCTAGCATGTATGCACTGCTGAAACAGAGACGCCTGCGTTGGCTCGGTCATGTCGTGAGAATGGATGATGGGCGGATCCCAAAGGATCTCCTCTATGGAGAACTCGTGCAAGGAAAGCGCCCTACAGGTAGACCACAGCTGCGATACAAGGACATCTGCAAGAGGGATCTGAGGGCCTTAGGAGTGGACCTCAACAGGTGGGAAACCCTGGCCTCTGAGCGGCCCGCTTGGAGGCAGGCTGTGCAGCATGGCCTTTCCCAGTTTGAAGAGACACTTGGCCAACAGACTGAGGCAAAGAGGCAAAGCTCATAGCCAGGGAGACAGACCAGGGACAGACTGCACTTGCTCCCAGTGTGGAAGGGATTGTCACTCCCGAATCGGCCTTTTCAGCCACACTAGACGCTGTTCCAGAACCACCACCACCACCACCAACAACAACAACAACAGTATTTATATACCGCTTTTCAACAAAAGTTCACAAAGCGGTTTACAGAGAAAATCAAATAGCTAATGGCCATTCAGAGCGCAATACCATAGTCTTTCGAGACTGAAGGTTACCAACAATAATAGGGATTTTTACAATTAAAAGAAGATTTCTATCTTTCAAGAACCACAACATTCCAGATGTTTCTCTCTGATCTGGTTTCACATTCTGGCCTCCATCCTCCCACGCTCAGAGCAGATGGAATAGCTCGGCTCAGCTTGTCAGCTGCTTCAAGGTCACACGGTGCCGGTGGCCTCGAACTGGCGACCTTGTGGATGTTATCTTCAGGCTCCACTTTGAGAAATGCTGCTTTATTGCATTTTCAATTAACTTGAAATGGATAATTTTTGAACTTTTGTTGTTGTTGTTCACCTATGGTACATTTCTTGTAAGACTGTTTGCCATCTTGAGTTTTTTAAAGAAGGAAAAAAAAGCAACAGGCAAGGTTGTGTTGTCTAAACAACAAAAGAAGACGCAGCTGGCTGCCTCTCTTGGAGTCTCCACTCCCTGGATCAGAAGTGTTCAGAATCAGTAGCACCAACCACCATCAGTCAGAAACCAGTCCTCAGGGCCCCTCCCACCTGAAGCCCCCATGGTGCCTGACCTACATTCACCCTCCAGCATCTTTGTTGCAAATAATTTGTTGCTGTTGGAACTCTTTACATTTTTAAGCCCCACCATTTCTTCCAAGTTACAGCTCCCCCTCCTTTTTGCTCTGCCCAAGCCCATCGCCTACATCAAGCAGTGCCTGCTGCTAAATTTACCTGTGTCTAAGTGCCTTGAACAGGAGAGAGCTACAGAAGTTTTATGAGAGATGAGATAGTTGCAGGCATGGACTTTGTAATGTGCCGGAGTGGGGTGGGCACCTTGGATGCAATTTCTAGGTTAACATCTTGTCTGAAACAGTTTCTGACAACAAGAAGCTAGAAGCCTTGGACTGGGCATGAAGGCGTTGGCCGTCCTCAGCATCCGGAATTAAGAGTTGTGCTGCTTTCGAATGTGGGTTTTCTGTGTAACTATCACAGCTAACAGTTGAGGCTTACTTTATTTTTCCCACATTTTTATACTTCCCTTCCTCCAAGAAGCTTAGAGAGTGGATATAGTTCTTCCCCTACTTTTGTCATCACAACAACCTTGTGAGGTAGGAGAGGCTAAGAGAGAGTGACTAGCTCCAGGTCTAGCTTCATGGCTGAGTGGGGATTTGAACTGGGATCTTCCAGGTCTAAGTCCAACTCCCGAACCGCAAAACCAGTGGTTCTCAAACTTTTTAGCACCTGGAACCACTTTTTAGAATGTCAGCTTGTCAGGACCCACTGGAAGTGATGTCATTAACCTGGAAGTGATGTCATGGCCTGTAGTGACATTATCAAGCAGGAAATTTTTAATACCCCCATACGACAAAAACAAAATCTAAGGAATTAAATTAAAAGTTTACAATAAGTTTAGATATTTATTTAAAATAAAGAAGAACCCGCCTAAGCAGTTGCTCATCTGTTTCAAAAAAAAAAAAAAATTCTCCAAACATCCCACAGGCTTCAATCCTGTCCACACTTACTTGGGAGTAAGCCCCATTGACTTATTACTAAAAGCATATGCATAGTTGCCTGTTAAAAACACAGATCTGTAACATTTCCCCACATGCAGTCAGATACCATGGTAGCATCAGGTCTAATATATTACAAATAAGATGCACATTAAAATGAATGGGGGCACCTCTGAAACTGGCTCACGACCCCCCCCCCCCCCGTGAGTGTTGACCCAGAGTTTGAGAAACACTGCACTACAGCAATGGTTCTCAAACTTTTTAGTACTGGGATCCACTTTTTAGAATGGCAGCCTGTCCAGGGCCCACCAAAAGTGATGTCCTGGCTTAAACTGGTAGCTGTTTCTACATCTCATAGTGTTGAATTCCACAGCCAAATGCAACAGCAAAATCTTCCGCTTTGCCAGCCCTGGATGGAATGCTAATCAACTTAACGGAGTGACTGGGTTCTCGCATTAAGAGTGAGGGCCGTGTGCAAGGACGATCTATCCTGTGTAGAAGCAAGGTGCATTTTCATTAAGCTGGGAGAACATGGTTTCAAAGGCATAAGGAGTCAGGGTGACATGCTTACTGCACTGAAATGCACATCAGAGAGCAAAGAGCTCTCTTTAGGAAGACTTGTACGGAATGGGACCAATTTAAACAGTGCTGCAGAATAACAGCCCAATCCGGACAAGTGTTAAAGTGCAGATGCAGCCACAATGCAGCAAATTTTCCTTTACCTTGAGGGGGGCCTCTGTGACTGCCCCCACCCCCAGAATGCAGCAGGCACTCTGTTTCCCGTACTGGGAAGTTGGTTAAGATCAGGCTGGCAGCCATTCTAAAACAAAAATAGTAAGATATTTGGTGTGCTTTTAAAAAGGATCTTATTTAAGAAACAGTGTACGTCTCTCTGTATTTAAATGCTTCTAATTTCTTAAAATAAGCAGCGTGCTTCAGGGCATAATTGCTGCTCTTCAAATAGGCTGTTGGGGTTTCAGCTATCAGATTTGTCACAGCTGGGATCGTAACACAACATCTTGGGGAAAAGGAACCTCAACCTATTGTCAAAACCGAGTGCCCCAGCGGACCACAAAACCCACTGTCATATTTTGCATTGCTACATCAAAAGGGGGTGTATCCTCTATACCAGCGGTTCCCAACCCATGGTCTTTGGACCACAGGTGGTCCACAAGCTGGCTGAGCCCAACATTTGGCAGGCGAGCAGAGCACTGTGCGCTTGTTGTTTCACCAGCCTTCATGTGGGTCCTCCTGCAGCTCCAACTGGTCTGAAATCAGGGCAATCCAGCAGCTACTGGAGCAATGACATCACCATGTCCTCCTGCAGCTGAGCTCTTGGTGGTCCGCGATGGATCTGAGTGCAGGTGTGGTGATCTGCAGTCACCCGAATGTAGAAAACCATTGCTCTATGCCCAGCATTTCTACCCCTCACCTAAGAAAGTAGGTGATGAGGCTGATGAGTCCCGGGTAGATGGGACTCATCAGCCTGGGAAGGCAGCTCATCTAAGAGAAGGAAACTCTGACCTCAAACCTCCACTGCCTTGTGGCTACATCCAGTTACGGAAAAGGCTTCAGGAGTCAACCTCGAGGCAAAATCTGAACCCAGAGTCCCTGAGGCAGTTCATGGCTGAACACAGTCACGTTCTGGCAACTCCTGCGACGCCGCTGGAACCAACCGTATTGGCCTCTGCCTTTCCATTGGCCCATTTCAGCGACGTGGAGAGGGGGGATTTGCTGCATGGGAAACAGCCTATCCTCCGTATCAATTTTACCCAGGCTTCACGCACTGGAGAGGACACTCTGTTCCAGAATCACCATTCAGAGCGTGACACCATAGTCTTCTGAGACTGAAGGATGCCAACAACCTAAGAAAGAAGCTTGAATCTTCTTATCTTCTTTTAAAAGTATTTTTAACCCACCAAATCGTGCGTGAAGCAGTGCACTTTTAAGTAAACTTAACAATTAGAGGACCCAGTTTTTCTTTGCTACTACAAATGCATGAACACGTGTTCTTCTATGAATGAACAGACACTGGCTTGTGCACTCACACATGCAAAGAGCTCTGATGCCAGTCGTGCATGGAGCAGTGCCCTTTTAAGAAGATTTAAAGGCTAAGGGGTCCAGTTTTTAGTTGCTTCTACAAATGCATGAACACGTGTTGCTCCACGAATGAACAGACACCGGTTCACGCATTCACACGTGCAAATGGCTCTGGAGAGGACACTCCCAACTTCCAGAACCACCATTCAGAGCGCGATACCGTAGTCTTTCGAGACTGAAGGTTGCCAACATGAACATGAGTTAACCCACCAGCCTCTTTTAGAATAAAAAGTCCAACGTGACTAACAGCAACAAAATAAAATATAAAAGAAGTAATTACAATTTTTTTTTAAAAAAATCATAAGTTACTTTACCAGCAGCAATATAAAGCCACAGGTCAAGAGGACATAAAAGTTGAGTGGAATAAAAATGTCCTCCTCGCACCCGATGATGCCAGTCTTTGGCAAGCCCTGCGCAAACATCATCTGCCTGCCTGCAAATTAAAGCAACTGCTGTTGATCAGGAGCAGGACAAGGGGTAGACCAATTCCTGTTTTGTTTTTTGCTCCTCCAAAGCCCCAAGACTAATTTGCTGGCCTGATGGATGGCAGCTTGGCAAGGAGCTGCCTAATATGCTTAAAACAACAAAGGACCTGCAGTCGGCGGCATCCCTCTTAATGCCTTAAAGGTTTGCTTTTCTGCTTGTGGAAAGCAAGAGCAGTGCAGCCAGGTTGGTGACTGCAGTATGAAGGTGTACATCTGGAGAAATGGATGGTTCTATGAGTCTCTCTCTCATAGAACAACACTTGCAAAAACCCCATTGAGAAAAAGGAGGGGGGGTTATGGTCAGCCTGCCTACGTACACTGCCTTGAGTCTATGAGAAAGGCAATATTGTAATTAATAACTAAAGAAAATAAATATTACAGCCGGGGGGGGACATGGATCTCCTAGAGCAGGGAGTTGAATAGTCTGGGCCCAGCCACAGAGTGTGCCATCTTGAACCACCTTGCAGGCTGGTTGTCAGGTTTTCAACAAGATGTTTCCAAATGCTTTGGACATTTGAAAGCAATGAGTAGTACTTGCTCAGTGCGTACCCCAGAATTTATCCAGCGTTTCTCCTGCTGACTCACCATTCCAGAAGGAGATCTGTAACGGCGGACATTGATCAAGCTGTCTTTCCGGGAAACTTGCAGACTGCTATTGATCTTCTCAGCCAGAGACCCAGCATAAGCCTCTGATGAATTCCAGGATCCCTCAGTAAACAGACTGAAAAACCACTGCCCAAGGCTACAGCAAGTCTGACTCTTCAATGGTTTGATACCATGTTCACTCCCAGTGGACCAAGAGCTCTTTGAGTATTGACATTGCCCTAGGTTCAGGTCTTGCCATTACTGTAAAAACTGTGTGGCTTCCATTTTAGCTGCCCATCTGTAAGTGGGAATACGGAATGATTGCAAAGGTATACTGTGATGAACGTGTAAGTTCCCCCCCTTTTTTTGGCCTATTTTTCTTTCTGTTTGGACATTTCTAACTCCCCAGGAGCTCCTGTGCAGGTTCAGCTATCTAAAAAAATGTGAGACATCCTCCTCCAGCAGCCTGCCCTTTGGTCTGAAACTCAATTACTAGCCAAGCACATGGTTGTGAATTTGAGACATTCCTTTAGTCTGGAGTAGCTGGCATTCCTACTAATTGGGACGGCCCAGCCGATTGGGCAGCAAAATCTGTCTAGATCCGTGTTTCTCATTCTGTGAGACCCACCAGGTGGGTCGCGAGCCAATTTCTGGTAGGTCCCCATTCATTTCAATATTTTATTTTTAAAATATTAGACTTGATGCTACTATGAGATATGACTGCATTTGGGGAAATGTTACAGACCTATACTTTTAACAAGCTACTATGTATATTTTTTTTACAGTGATAGCAAATGGGATTTACTCCTGGGTTAGTGTGGGTAGGATTGCAGCCTAGGATTGTTAACAGTTTTCCTGCTTGATGATGGTCCTGTCATCACTTCCGGTGGGTCCTGACAGATTCTCATTCTACAGAGTGGGTCCCAGTGCTAAATGTGTGAGAACCAGGTGATTTTCAATGTTTTTCTTCTCAGGGAACATGGGCCACTATGGTCTTTGCCGCTGCTAATGTCATTTCCAGGAGACTCTTCCGGTGCACCTGGCAGATGAAGAGGGAGAAATAACCTTTTTAAAAAGTCTTGTAAAGTGAGGTGGGTCCTGATAGTCATTCTAAAAAGTGGACCCCAGTGCTAAATGGTTTGAGAACCACGGCCCTACGGCAACCTTGAGTCTCCAAGGAGCAATCCTGCTCACCTTTCCTTTTCTCCCCACTTCCGCAAGCTGGGTTCTGTAAAGAGCAACGCTTTCAGTTGTCTTCAGTGTCTCCAGCCAGCAGCTAGAGTGGCTCCCACTGCTTTTCTTCTCCCTCTTGTTTCCTTCCAGTTTAATTTTTTTCAGGAGGCAGGGCTGAGGAGGGGTAGGTGCTATTTTTACAAAGCAGAGCTCAAAGTGAAGAAAATAACTTGTAATTTCTTTTCCTCTGCCAAGAGGAGAGATAATTTCTTTCTGTGGGGCTTTACAGAATCTGCTTCTTTGCAGGACAGAAACCACACCTCCTTCCTGCTCCCCGCCCTATACTTAGAAGAATTGAAGGGTAGTTCATCTTCTTTACCTTACCTTACCTTACCTTTCTTTACCTTGGAAAGCAGCAGCAACATTCAGTTAGTGCTTGCACCTTCTGCAAAACCCCAGGCAGAAAGGCAAGCAGTGCTTCATCTTGAGTCCTCTGCACATGCACTGAGAAGGAAGTGACGATTCAGTATGAGTCATGGGTCTGACTGCGAAAATACCCACACCCTGCACAAAACCCACCCAGGCATCAGGTCATCATCTCAGACCCTGCTTCTCTGCAGTGCAGCAAAGGCTGGTGGTGGTTTCTGGGCTCTGGAATGCAATCAGAAGACTAGCTCTCTCTTTTTGCTTGGCTTCCATGCACAATGGAAATGCTGCCTTTTTTCCCCAGAGGGTGTTTTGGGTCCAGTGAATGTGCCTTCACAGTGTGCCTCTGGTGTGTGTTAATCTGTTGCTGCTAGCTGCTCCCCTCCTTTTGTCTTCACAACAACCCTGTGAGGTAGGTGAGGCTGAGAGAAAGTTACTGGCCCAAGGTCTCCCAGGAAGCTTCATGGCTGAGGGGGGATTCGAACCTGGATCTTCCAAGTCCACCTCCCAAACCACTACACCACACTGGCTCTTAGGCACCCTGACACATCTTGGGTGTCCTTGACAGTCAGAAGGGTCATCCTGCAGTTTTCTTGACTTTAGAGGTCAGGAGTAACAAAATACCCTTCATAGAAAAAAATCCTACATCGAGGCAACTTGGTGCACCAAGAAGTGCAGATTTCTTTAAGTGGTGTAAATGTGCATGGTTCTCTTATTTTACGTAACACACAGTGCAGTTTCTACTGTTTTTTGTTCCGAGTTTGCTAACACAGCCCTTCCTGAAAATTCCACTAGGCCACTTCTTCTTTGGCTTCTGAGATCTCAGCAGGCGTGGTCTACACTTTCTAGCATACCTCTGCAATCATGAGGGCTAGAAACTTGTTTCTGGATTGAACTGATTATCAGGAGGTCACATCCGGATCTGGTTCCACTTTCTGTTCTTTTTAAGTAACCCTGTGGTATTGGGGCATATCGACAGTCCCAGCCAGAATGCTTACTTAACGCCAACTTCAAGCAGAGTTTCGCTGCTTCTGGACTGTCATCAGAATTTGGACCTCAGCGGCCTGTCCTATCCAGTTTTCCAGCTGTGCCAACAGGGCCTGCGTGCGTCCTGCAGTAGAGGGGGGCAGTCATAGAGGCCTCCCCCAGGTAAGGGAACATTTGTTCCCTTACTTCGGGGCTGCATCAGTGCTGGAAAGCTGGACAGGATTGGGCCCTCAGCATAGTTTGGTCCTGCTGAGGCAGTTCCTGCCTTGCAAATCTGAGCAATGACTTTCAGGCTTGTGCATACATAAGAAATGCAAACAGGCCTGTAGCTTTGGTGATTTAAGCGATGGCTGTTCTCAACCTTCAGCACTTAGAAATTCCCCAGCTGATGAGCAATTTTCAGTTTGCGTCCATGTCTGATGTAATTTAAATCCACACAAGCAACGTTCTGGTCTTTAAGGATTTTTTAATCTGCCTTTCTGATAATTTTCGGATTCTAGATTTTTCCCTACACAGCCAACCCTCACTTGCCCTGACTTCATTTGTTTTATCCCCACAGCAGATAAATCTTGCAAAGGTTGATTGCATTTTCCTTTTTGCTTAACTGAAATATTTCCATTTAAAGATATTGTGGACTTTGTGTCTTCTGCGTGGTACGTGTCTGGGTATCTTAGCAGCAATCTTCATCCCTGGCTCCCACTAACAGTCCCTCACATCAACAGAGACTGCCACCTCAGTACTATCATCTGGGTATGATTTGGATGTCAAGGACATGGGGAGGATTTGGATGTCAAGGGCATGATATTTCTAGCCCTGTGGCGTCACTAGGGGGTGCGGATCACACTGGGTGACACCTTCAGGGGGGTGACACCACTAGTGACCAACATTTTAGAAATCTTTAGGATAAATTTGTATTTATGAATAAGACCATCATGTTATATGTCACTGGAAAGGTAATCTCATGCAGAATGTAATGAACGAGGTTATATTATCTATAGTATATCAAATATTATGACCAATTAACCAGAAAAAGAAAACACAACTTATGTAACCAAAAGTGAATTTTCATAATTCAAGACTTACCAATGAGACTGATTGTTCTGAGATCCAATGAGGTGTTGTTATGACACAGAATCTTTACACAAGCCTGCAAACTGCAGGAGCTCAGCTGTTTGCAGGGCAATCAGCAGCTCTCTTGCAAACTGCAGGAGCTCAACTCTTTGCAGGGCAGTTAGCTGCTATCTGATTTTTGAATGGCCTCAGGGCTGGAGACAATGAGTTATCTGATATTTCCATCACCTACCTTTTCATTGGAGGCTCTGCGGGGCCAACCATAAATCGAGCCAAGACGGTCCCAACTTGCAGTTTGAGAAACCCTCGGCAATTTGTTGTGCTAAGTTCTGCCACTGGAAATTTTCTCCCATTGCTATCTGCCTTGCTAGAATGTTACCAAAGAACTGACTGAGCAAAGCAAAGGTTGTCAGTGACATTAAGAGGCAGATGTTGCTTTCAGCAGCCGCACAGCTTAAAGAGCATCCTATTGTAAGATTGCATTTGAGCACATCAATGGATTGCAGCTTCCCATCCATTAATCAACTTAAGTATCGTGAGCTGTCAGGCTGGCAAAAATTTCGGCTTCACGGCACACGCCTGCACACCGTGTGTCGTGGTTTCTTTTGTTCCTGTTCTGTGACATTTGGGGAGAATATCTCAGCTTCATCAAGGTACAGTTGCCATTTGAGTTTTACCCAAAGCAACATTTGAAACTGGTTTGGAGATTCTTAGTGTGGAGGAGACAAGGACAGGTGGTGCTTGGTGTGAATCATTTCAATCAGTGGTTCTCAAACGTTTTAGCACCGGGACCCACTTTTTAGACAATCTGCTGGAACCCACCTAAAGTGATGTCACTTACCAGGAAGTGATGACATGGCCGGAAGTAACATCATTAAGCAGGAAAATTTTTAGTGCCACCCCATATGACAAAATCAAATTAAGTAAATAAAAAGTTTACAATGAAATATAAGTTTAACAATAAAACAAAGAAACTTCCTAACCCTCCTAGACAGTTGCTCATCTCTTAAAAAAAAAATTCCCCAAACATACCAAAGGCTGCAATCCTATCCACTTACCCTGGAGTAAGACCCACTGACTATGGCTGCAATCCTAACCACACTTTCCTGAGAGTAAGTCCCATTGAACAAAATAGGACTTACTTTTGAGTAGACCTGGTTAGGATTGTGCCTTACCATTGTTAGACGCATATACATAGTAACCTTTTAAAAGAACAGGACTGTAACATTTCCCCAAATAGAGTCAAATATCATGGTAGCATCTAGTCTAATATATTAAAAATAAAATATACATTGAAATGAATGGGGACCCATCTGAAATTGGCATGTGACCCATCTAGTGGGCCCCGACCCACAATTTGAGAAATACTGATGTAAATTAAATGAGTGCAGGATCTGCTTCTCATTCAAATATCATCCTGGACTTGGAAGATGTCATTTAGCAGCATGTCTGAAATGAAACCAACACAGTGAGAAGTCTCCATTGTTGCATTTTCATAGCATTGTATGTGGTTACTTTACTGTAGACTTCAGTTCCTTAACCCTCCCTAGTACGTTTTCATCATATGCATGATTCATTTCATTTCAGCAAGATTCTTTCTGTGTGGCGTTTAACCAATGGGCATCCATCAGTAAAACACCATACAAGAATGTTGATGCATTCACAGATCTGAAAAAAAACAAAACATCTTTTTCCCCCTAACATCCTTTAACAATGCACATCAGTAACATGTATGTTGGGGGGGGTGATGCAAGTAAACTGGGATTCTCCCCTTCCCTCCCGAAAACCCCTCTTCTCTTGTAATGATTTCCCTGGTTTGATTTTATGTGAACTGCTCTTGGGGGCTTGTCAGTTGAAGGGCCTGGGTATAAATGCTCTAAATAAATCATTTTTTAAAGCAATTTTTCTAATCTGAATCCAGGGCAGAGTGAACCCTCAGAGGCACAACAAAGGAACCAAATGGGGCAAATCCCTAAAAGAGCTCCTTAAGCAGTCCACCCAAGCATGAATTCCTTACATATACTTAGGATTGCAATCCTTCTCTGTTGCATCTAATATAACTTTAGCATGCAGGCGAAATAGATTCAGATATCAGAGTGCATTGTCAACCTTGTTGTCCTGGTTTTGCATGAATGATGGGTTTCGGGCAAAGCAGGGAGAGTTCTAAATTTACTGTCACTGAATATTCAAATGTTGGTTAAGTAGGCCAATATGTGATTTGCAAGTCCTAGCTCGGGGGCGACAGAATTTTTTGTTCCCGGTTTCTCAGGCCGGCATCAAATTTTGAGGTGACCCAGTGCCTGGGATATTTAAGTTTTGCCCCCACTCACGTTGCTTCTCTGCTCATGGCCAGTTCTCTTTCTTTGCCCAAGTTCACAGCTTGGTGCTCTTACACTGCTGGGAGGGGAGGGTGGTGGAACAGGGGGAGAGTTAGTGATCTATTTAGAACAGATAACACTGGTGCATATTAATCTTTTCTTGAGTACTTGCGCCAAATCACTTGCATTATCTACATAATCCTGACAAGAGCCCTGTGCAGTAAATCACAATTATCCTCAAAGTATAGAACTGGAGGCTGCAATTCAGATGTAATAAACCCTGATTTTTTGGTTACAGAAACAGCAGTGGTGAATCTTGGGTACTCTCTCTCTCTCTCTCTCTCTCTACATCCCCATCATCACATCTGAACTGAGTCTGGGCAGTGGCGTACAAAGAGGTTGACTGAGGGGATGTCCCAAGATTCCACCCCAAGATGGCAGCAGCAGCAACAGGGGTGACCCTGGCTGCAGCCATGTTTTAGCTAACGTTCCTGTTTAATGTTCAGTTAGTCTCTCTCTAGCATGCAGGCTGCCTGCCTACATGTTGCTCTTTAGTTAAGCAAGAATGTTCCTGTGTTAAAAGCAAGAGGCACCTGTATTTCAATGGCTCCTAAAAGAAAAAGAAAAAAGGACATACTGTAATGTGCACTTGGGAGGGGGATCAGGGGCTCCGTGGATAAGTGAAACTTTAGATACAGGGTCCACGGATACTGGGGGATGCCCGTAGTCCCATGAAGGGCTTTGTGCAGGGACCTGGGTTGATGGACTGGTCAAGCTGCTTGCTAGTCCCAAAGCACCTTTCTGTTTCAACTCACGAGTGGGGCTGTCTTCTTCCCACCCTCTGTCTTTGCCATTCTTGAGAGGGCTGCTGTATCTTTTGAAGTGTTAGTGGAGAAACAGCCCTGCTGTGTTTCATTCCTGGTGACCAAGATGTGTTTGCAGGGAGAGCGGACATTTTCCACTTATCTCTGCCATTATGTCCTGTGCGGCGGGGGAATATTGTCAGCGTAACATCCCGTTTCAATAAACATTCAAGCAGATGCCTGGATTTTTTTCCCCCATTACGGCTTCAGATTAAAACAACTCCCTGGGGGCACTTGGAACTTGGAGCCAAGCCTCTTCCACGTGTGTGCATGGCTTTTTCTCTCCCCTAGCCCTTCTACTTTGTTAATCTATACAAAAAAGATTTTTATTACTTAAATGAGCTCCCAGCTAGTGTGACTTAATATACTAACTAATTGATTTTTTAAGTCTGGAAAAGCAGGGAAGTTTAATAGCATTTGCAGAGTCAGCTAGAAAAAGATTTTTTTTAAAGAGAGAGAGAGAGAGAGAGCAGGGAAAAAAGTTGCCTGCAGACAAACAGGACACAATCATTTGTGAGGGCAGGCTTAGAACTGGTGATCTTATCTATTCAAATGATTTTATATCCCTTATTTTTGTAAGCTCAAGGTGGCTGGCAACATTTAAACTGCAATGAAACCCATTAAAAAGTGTTGGCGCTACGCAGGAGTAAAGAGGTCCGTCCCTTCAACGTTAGCTGATTTTTACACAATATGAATTCAGCAGAGTAGGAAATGAATGGGATCTGACCCTCTTTGGACCCAATTCCTCCAGCACCTGGCAACCTAGATCTTGAACACTATCATTTTATTGTGCCACCAGGACATAAGGAGAGAAGTGGGGTATCTTGATCCTTCTCACAAGTAGTAACTCAGAATCTGACCTTGAAGAGGTGGAGCAATTTGCACACTGGAGTAAATCACCATCTCCACATGAGACGTGAAGATACTTACCTGTAGATCTTACTTGTACTTTCTGGTGTACTAGATTTTCTCATCATATGGTCACTGTGAGAATACGCATATGGATACACTTGGGGGGGGAGTGCTACCTTCTTCCTGTGTGACTACTTTTGCGCACCAAAGAGATCTGCATGTAGCTTGTGGGTTTGAGCATATCACTGATATGGAACTACTTGTGCTGTGGAAGAGGCAAGCCTTTCAGACAACATTCTTAAAATGTAAACTGAAGGCGGGGGAAGACTTGTTTCTTCAGCAGGCAGTAGGGATTCGTAAGAACCCCTGTCTCTTCAGCATTATCATCCTGGCCAGAGGAACCAGGGACAGGTTGATAATATCCAGACTATGGTTTAAGAACCAGTAGCAACTGTTGATGTGAACCTGTGCATGGTGATGTCGCTCTGAAACATAGTGGGCAGTTGCTAATCTGGGAGCAAGAGGCTTGAGTTGAGTCAATTATTCTTGTTCAAGCTCAACTCTCTGTTGGCTTTGAAAGTCTATTTCCATGTCATGCAGTCATTAGCTGTATCTGGTTTTAGCAGAGCAGACCATCCCTTCTCTTCTATCTCCTTCCCCCCCCCCCAATATTGGCCACTAATGAGCTGCAAGAAAATGGGGAATTGGTGCCAAACCAATTTGGTTAAAAGGCTCGCTCTTTAGTCATTAACATGTGATCTTTCTTCTTGCTCTTGCAATTAACAGGCAGGTGTAAACTGTTGCCACCGCAGAAAGGGAAGGGCACCTCTTGTCTGATCTTTGGAATCCCCCCACTCCCCCTCATGCTGTATAGCTGCTCCCCTCATTTTAATTTTTATTTCTTTTTTTTTGGGGGGGGGGGTGTATTTTTTTTATCTTCCTAGGTTGGAAATCAATCACCAAATTTAGGAACAGGTTTTCTCAGAGCTGCAGGTGTGTCCACTCATATGTTGGCAGAGGTTCTCCCCTCCCCATATCTTATTTTTATTTATTTATTTATTTATTTATTTATACCCCGCCTTTTTGCCCAACGGGCACACAAGGCGGCTTACGAACACTTTAAAAATACAACATTAAAAACAATCATTAAAAACAATTTACAATAATTAAAAAATCTAAAAACAAACAAACCCCGTGGATTTTCATATAAAAAGCAAGAAGCAAGAACGCCAGCCAGCCTGTCAACAATTCATATTTTAACTGGATATTTTATCCAGTATTGGGGGGGGGGGGGAAAGTAATGTAGCCCTACTTTTTTTCAGATGTGCAAAGAACCACTTGCCCCTTCACCCAACTTTCTCCAGGCCAGCAGGGAAGGAAGCTTTGCGAACCAAGAGTTCCCCTTTTTGCTGCCTTTTACAGTAAAATGTGTGGAAAATGACTTGCACTGTGACCTGTGAACAGATGGGCTAGTTAGAAGTGTGAGCTGACTATGCCTGTGGATTTATTTCCATGTTTTTATGTTGGTCCCCATAGGAATTTTATACCCAGTCACTTCCCCCCACCCCAAGCATTCCTGATCATCCCCACGTGCAATGTCCCAAACTTTTTCAACCAGCAGCTCCCTTGATCTACTGGGACGTTGGCTGTGGCTCCCCATTAGGACTCCAATCCCATACGTTGTATAAGGCAGTGGGTTTTTCGTGAGCATTCCACAGGTCCCCTGGCTGGTTTCCATGGCTCCCCAGGGAGTAACGTCTCACGGTTTGAGAACCACTGCCCAAGTGTAAATTTTTAAAAAGGTTAATCAAGGAAGCAGAGGATCAGATGTTGAAGAGCTGGATTGGGTGTTGGATATGGAAGTAGGTGAGGCAGAGGGAGGGGAGAGACAAGGCAAAGGGGCAACCAGTTGAAAAATTCCTAGCCTAGTTAATGCGGCAGGTGGTTCAGACTGGAGGGTGGTCCTGGAGGCAGGGTGTTATAGGACTCAATGCCATGTCACTGGGGTTATGGAGTCAGCTAACAGGCCAACATCCTATGGCGTCCCCATGAGCACTCCTCAGTGCCCTTCAGGCCCCGCGGCACACACTTTAGGAACCTACTGAATGTCGTTTATCAACTATTTATCTTTGTGTATTGACCCTTCTATCCTCTCCAGTACTTTGCCACGATCTGGTTTGAAATGTCAAGTGGGTGTTTCCCCTAATTATCTTCTGTTTATTTTTAAAAAATATTGCCTTGACCCTGCTGGGTGCCCTCTGCCCTTGGCCAAGACTCACCACTTCCATGTGTGAAGCAGCTCTCTTTCCATCACTGTGGTTTTTCTGACCTTGGCCTTGCAGAGCGACCAACAAACTCATTGCTTTGTGCTGCCTGGCTGCGTGCACCCTCTGCCACCACTACTGTGCTGGGAAAAATGGGGGGGGGGGAAAGCCTTTGTAAAAGAGAGAGTGGCAGAAGGGGGTAGCTGCTTGAAACAGGCACTTGACCGCCTCTCTGGCTGTCGCGGAGAACGGGGAAAGGCAGCCACAGAAAATCTGTTTCTGCCGGTTGATTTGGATCTAAGCTGCTTGTAAGACATCTCATTTCAATCCTCTCAAATCCGCCTGGCCCGTGGCTGGTAATTCTCTCCCCTTTTCTTCACCTGGTGGCATTTCTTTGCCTTTTTCATGCTTAAAATGTCAACCGCTCAAGCAGAATCTGGCTGTAAAGGAAGCGTGAACTTCAGGGCTGTTTGTCCACGCTGTATTTTCCTGGCCAAAGGAATTGATACTGCAATTTCAGTTTCTCGTTCTCTGCGACTGGCTTGGCCTTTGTTGGGGGGGGGGAGAGCAGGGGGCATGGCAAAGAATTTTTTCTTCTGTACTTCACCGGATGCAAAGTGTCTCCATCTCCCTTTGTACTTTTCAGTGACACGGGGTTTTCCAGAAAATTCCAAATTAAAAATATTTTTGGAAAATGTTTTCATGCCCTAAATCAGGGGTAAGAACATAAGAAGAGACCCGCTAGATCAGGCCATAGACCCATCTAGTCCAACTTCCTGTATCTCACAGTGGCCCACCAAATGCCCCAGGGAGCACACCAGATAACAAGAGACCTGCAAGGCCTCCTGGGAATTGTAGTTTAAGAACATAAGAGCAGCCCCAGTGGCTCAGGCCAGAGGCCCACCTAGTCCAGCCTCCTGTATCTCACAGCGGCCCACCAAATGCCCCAGGGAGCACACCAGATACCAAGAGACCTGCAAGGCTTCCTGGGAATTGTAGTTAAGAACATAAGAACAGCCCCACTGGATCAGGCCACAGGCCCATCTAGTCCAGCTTCCTGTATCTCACAGTGGCCCACCAAATGCCCCAGGGAGCACATCAGATGATAATAATAATAATAATAATAATAATAATAATAATAATAATAATAATAATAACTTTATTTCTACCCCGCCTTTCTCCCCGAAGGGACTCAAGGCGGCTTACAACATATTAAAAACAATTTAAAAAACAAATAAAAACATATTAACACATACTAAAAACAGCAGTCAGAGTAAAAATAGGTAAAAAGAGCATAGAGCAGCAGCAAGTCATAAAAGAATCAGGCCTGTAAAAAAATATTAAAAGATGTTAAAAAGATGTTAAAAGGCCAAGAACTCAGAAGGCCTGTTTAAACAGAAGGGTCTTCAGGCCTTGCCGAAAGGTCTCAAGAGAGGGAGCCATTCTTAAGTCAAGGGGAAGGGAGTTCCATATAGCGTTGGTGCCACTACTGAGAAGGCCCTATTTCTTGCAGCCGCCCCACGTACCTCCCTAGGCGGCGGCACTTGTAAAAAGGCCTTCTCTGATGACCTGAGAGGGCGAGCCGGATTGTACGGGAGCAGGCGATCTCTAAGATACCTTGGTCCAGAGCAGTATAGGGCTTTAAAGGTCAATACCAGCACCTTGAATTGGGCCCGGAAACGAATGGGCAGCCAGTGCAGCCGCTGGAGAAGCGGACTGACAGGGTCGAACCGCCTACCTCCAGTAACCACACGGGCTGCCACATTCTGCACTAGTTGCAGTTTCCGAACCGTCTTCAAGGGCAGCCCCACATAGAGTGTGTTACAGTAATCTAATCTCGATGTCACCGAGGCATGGATCACCGTGGCCAGGTCTGCACGATCCAAGTACGGCCGCAGCTGGCGCACCAGCCGAAGCTGAGCGAAGGCCCCCTAGCCACAGCCGCCACCTGGGAATCCAGGAGCAGCTGCGAGTCCAGGTGGACCCCCAAGCTGCGGACCTGCTCCTTCAGAGGGAGTGCAACCCCATTCAGCGCAAGCCGATAGTCCAGCACCTGCATCGAGGATTTCCGAACCAGGAGAGCCTCTGTCTTATCCGGATTTAATTTCAGCTTGTTAGCCCCCATCCAGATCCTCACTGCCTCCAGACAGTGCTCCAGGTCCTCAACCGCCACCCTGGAGTCTGGAGGAAAGGAGAGATAGAGCTGGGTGTCATCAGCATATTGATGGCACCCCACTCCAAACCCCCGGATGACCTCTCCCAGCGGTTTCATGTAGATGTTAAATAGCATGGGGGACAGAATTGAGCCCTGTGGCACCCCGCATCTCAAGGGCCAGGGTGTCGAACAGGCATCCCCCAGCACCACCATCTGGGACCGACCCTCCAAGTAGGAGCGGAACCACCGCAAAACAGTGCCTCCAGCTCCCAACTCGGCCAATCGGCCCAGAAGGATACCATGGTCGATGGTATCGAAAGCCGCCGAGAGGTCCAGCAGGACCAACAGGGACCTCATTCTGGTGCCCTCCCCTGCATCTGGCATTCTGATATAACCCATTTCTAAAATCAGGAGGTTGCACATATACAATTCCAATTCCCTTTTAAAGGCATCTAGGCCTGATGTCATCATCACATCCTGTGGCAAAGAGTTCCACAGATTAACTACACACTGAGTAAATAAATATTTTCTTTTGACTGTCCTAACTCTCCCAACACTCAACTTTAGTGGATGTCCCCTGGTTCTGGTGTTGTGTGAGAGGGAAAACATTTGTTCCCATACCTTGGGGCTGCGTTGCCGCTACACTGGTGCTGGAAAGTTGGATAGGATTAGGCCCTGGGCCAATTCAGGCCACCCTCTGGGACGTGCAAACGTATGAGAACCTCAGTTAGTGGCAAGCAGAACAGACCTGACTCCTCTGCCTTCAAAGGCCTACTTGAATGTCAGATCCATCCTACCAGTGGCATCAAGAGAGGTGGGATGAAACACAAGGAGTGTGGAGGAAGAAACACAAAGTCACTGGGAAGGGGCATTCTGTTTTGGTTGTGGCTTACCTGGTTCTCTGTGCAAGTAAAGGAGGTAAAGCCAAGCTCATGGACGATGGTGATAGAATAGGATGCGTTTGGGCAAGAATCTGCAACAAATGCCTTTTCAATAAAGTTGGAACACGGCAGCGTGACTACCGAGGGTGACTGCAGAGTGAATCCATCTTAATTCAAATTAAATGACTTTAATTAACGTAATCTCTGCTTCCAGAAGCGAGTCCGTGCACCACACGTTTATTGCCTGTGTCTGATTATACTGTATTCTCACCTTGAACAATATTTTGATTAAGAACTGCAGGGCGATTAGCTGTCAGCTTTCTAAGATAAAGATGGGGCCAAAGGAATTGGGGGCGAGGGGGAGGCAGGAGGGGGATGGGAAGTGGCTCTCTAGCCAAGCTGGGTTTTACATATACATTTTTGCTTACAACAGAGCCAAGCATGAAGTTCTTCAAATTCAAGGTCTGACTATGGCAAGACCTTGACTTTCATCCACTTGACATTCATCGCTTTGCTCTTTCAGCTGCTTTTAGTTATACCTACATTTCTAATTTCATGCTTTCCTCTTTCGTCCAGTTTTATTCAACCTCCTGAGATGTCTGTTGATATTCTTATGATTATTCTTATGTGTGTGTTATGTAGTTCTTTATGTCTGTCGCAGGCCAAAATAAATTTGTGCTAAATAAGGCAATGCATTGACATTAATCTATTTTTTGACTTTCTTCCGTGTTCTGGTCCCTAACCAGAAGAAAGCTTGCGTCAGCCAAGCTTATCCAGCGCAGGAGTTGGAGGTGTGTGTGAGGCAGGAGCAGGATCCGGCTGTTATGCAGGATCCTAGCACTGTTCCTGGGCAACCCGGAGCAGTCCCGGGCTGCTCAGATATGCGCCATCGAAGTAGGTGAGGCTGGGGCTGCTGTGTCTCTCCTCAGGGTAAGGGGAAAAGCCTCCCCTTGCCTCAGGCTGGCCCACGAGCAGACCCAAACTTGTGCTGGATACAGTGCAGGCGCGCCAGCCTTCCTGTTCCAGAGCAAGTTAGGATTTTGCCGTGAGAGTCCATTGGATTAAAATGTAAGTTAAGGATGAGGAAATATATTTAAGAATTAAAATGCTTTTTATATATTGCGGTTCTCAAATGTCTGATGTTTATCATAGGTGGATCTTGTGTTACACCAGTTTGGTCACTTATGGGGGGGTCAGTCCTTAGGGTCGGTCAGACCACGCAGTGGCATTACAAGGAATCAGCTCTTACATCGGATTTCTTTTTGTTTACGGGATACGTATGTGATAGTAAATGTTTCTGATGACGGCCATCATTTTGGAGTTTAAGCAGGAGGAATTTTCCTTGTGCCTGCAGACTGGAAGTTAGCTTTGCTTTAAGTTAAAGCATTTAGACCCTGCCTCATTCAAAAAGATGAGGTGGTTAACCAGTTGATTTAAAATACAATAACCGTAAAATACACAAAGATAAAACAGCATCAGGTAACACAGTTTAAAAAATCAATTACATTTAAACATAACTGAGGAAGGCCATGGGAATGTTTTCATTGCTCAGTGTTTACACACCAACTGTGATATTATAAAATTTTATTCGGTAGCCTATTAAACAGCTTTCTTGTCGGCTTAAGTATTAAGAGAGAGGTATGCTATCATAGCCACAGGTAGATCTGTGCTTGCGTTGATTTTCAAATTCACTCTTGGGCAGTGGCAGTCTCCTTGCGTAGCAGGTGTGGGTCGCATGGGTTAATTCCAAGGCATTCAAAGATGTGCTTAGTCCCAGCACCAAAATGAGTTCTGACCCATAGCCCTGGTGACCCCCCTTCCACGGAGCACTTAATCAAACTTCTGAAGTTCAATTTGCATCTCATATCCTGTTGGCCATTTGATCTGTCCCCGGTTGACTCATAAAGCATCACTGGCAACTAACCAGTGCGCCTTTGCCATGGTACTGAAAGGGCACCCGAGCAACTGTTCCATCCTTAAGTGGATGGTGTGTCAGAAACATCACAGGGAGATATATTGCTGCGGTAACAACAGAGAGCGGCCCTGGGCTACAGCTCCTGCCCTGGAGGAATGTCTGTCAAAATTGAAAAGGAGGAGGGTGGACAGAGAGCAGAAGTGCATGGCAAGCATTATTAAGTGCAGGTTTGGGGCTGTTGTGGTTCAGATAATCTCCAAGATTTCTCTTGGGTATAGCCCATTCCTGGCTTGTTGATTAAGACGGTGATCTTTTCTGGGTTAGAAGTCTGGGCAATTTCATGTTGTGGAGTGAGTATAACCTGTACCTTGTCTGTGTGCCACAAGGGACATTATTAACCCAATCCTATCCATGACTAGTCCTGGAAGGATGCATGTCCTACCAGTATAGGCTGCCATAAAAGCAGCCATAAAGTGCTTTGTATCCGTGCAAGCTGTTGGTGTCAAGAGGCTTGCTGGAGCAGATAAGCTAGCGCAGGGAAGGAGACGGGGGGAGGGTGGGACAGGGAGGAAATGGGGTGTGGGATGGGAGGATCAGGTCTGGGAGGTTCAGCAACATCACCCACCAAATCCAAATCAACTTCCTGGGCCTGAACTACCTGCACAGGTAAATGTGGGCTTGCACAGTGATCTTTTCCAGTCCAGGTCTGGTAGGAGGAGCAGTGGGTTGAAATGTGTAGATGGGTGCCTCCATTAGCCTCGGAGATGGGCCATCAAAGGTTCCTGGCATATTTGCCCAGGGTCTCTTGCCTGTGTTGTAGAGCAGAGATCAGCTGATTTCAGATGGAGTGGCTTACTTCGCCACCATTTGAATGCCTGTGGTCCACCATGTTGGCAAATTGACAATGAGCGCTCAGGTTCTTTTAAGAGTGGAGCCATAGCTCGTTCCACATAGTCGAGCCACACAGCTGTTACCAAAAGGGCTGTTTTGTTTAGGGGAATTATTACACTACCCTTATTGGAACCTCAGGATCGCAGGCTGGATAACAAGGCAGCGTAATGCAGAGAAATCCCCTTTAGCTTAAAGAGGAGACTGGGAGAAAGATAACTTTTAATAAAAGATTATAGTTTTATTACAAAAGCACAAAGGTAAACATAACGCACATGGAAAAATGATAAGTATATCTTTCTTGGTCCTAGTACTTGAATCCAATGTACCTAGCTTTCATGGTGGTTGCATGTGGAGTGCATCCAAGGAAATTAGAAAAAGGAAAGGTTGTAGGGAAGGATTTTAGGGGTCCCTGGTCAGCCAAACCCAGTTGCTAACTAAAGATGGGGAGAGAAGGGGAGGAAAAAAGGGGGGGAAGAAGGAAAAGAGTTTCAGGCGTCAGATAGTTACCTGTCCTGTAGAGCAGTTGGGGGGGGAGAGTCCTGTGTAGAGGACCCTCTGACACAACACAGATGTGGGAGGGGGAGCCAGAGAGAGAGCATGTGAGGAAGTCCTCTCTTAAAAAGGGTTTTTTGACAGAGCTGAGCTGGGTGGTAGCTTGTTTATTGCCACCCAGCAGGGTGTTTGGAGTCAGGATGTCCCTTATCAGCAAAATTCAATGGGGTCTAATGGCTGGCTGGCTTCCTAGATGGGGGAACTTAAACAATACCAACTCAAGAAGGCAGTTCAGGTTTGCATACAGTACTTAAGCAGTGATTGGGTTAAAACAATACAATGAATACAGTAATGCAGGAGACTGGATTAAAATAATGCAATGAATAGGAGACACTTAAACAATGATTTACTATGCCAGACTTCTTCCTATAATATGTGAATCATAGGGAGGTGAATTTTGTAACCATGAGCTTGTGACTTGACCTGATTGTGGCCTGTATGAGAAGTTTGGCCCGCATGATATTTTAGTCCATAGTAACATAACCAGATATAAAATCACAACTAAGTGGAAAAAGGGGATTTTCACATAACATAGCATAAGAACATAAGAACAGCCCCACTGGCTCAGGCCATAGGCCCATCTAGTCCAGCTTCCTGTATCTCACAGCGGCCCACCAAATGCCCTAGGGAGCACACCAGATAACAACAAGACCTGCAAGGCCTCCTGGGAATTGTAGTTAAGAACATAAGAACAGCCCCACTGGATCAGGCCATAGGCCCATCTAGCCCAGCTTCCTGTAACTCACAGCAGCCCACCAAATGCCCCAGGGAGCACACCAGATAACAACAAGACCTGCAAGGCCTCCTGGGAATTGTAGTTAAGAACATAAGAACAGCCCCACTGGATCAGGCCATAGGTCCATCTAGTCCAGCTTCCTGTATCTCACAGTGGCCCACCAAATGCCCCAGGGAGCACACCAGATAACAAGAGACCTGCAAGGCCTCCTGGGAATTGTAGTTAAGAACATAAGAACAGCCCCACTGGATCAGGCCACAGGCCCATCAAGTCCAGTTTCCTGTATCTCACAGCGGCCCACCAAATGCCCCAGGGAGCACACCAGATAACAAGAGACCTGCAAGGCCTCCTGGGAATTGTAGTTAAGAACATAAGAACAGCCCCACTGGATCAGGCCATAGGTCCATCTAGTCCAGCTTCCTATATCTCACAGCGGCCCACCAAATGCCCAGGGAGCACACCAGGTAACAAGAGACCTGCAAGGCCTCCTGGGAATTGTAGTTAAGAATATAAGAACAGCCCCACTGGATCAGGCCATAGGCCCATCTAGTCCAGCTTCCTGTACCCCGTAATGGATTTTTCCTCCAGAAACTTGTCCAATCCCCTTTTAAAGGCGTACAGGCCATCTGTGGAACAAGCTGCATATTATGTTAGACACAACACTGATGAGCAGCTGTGAGGTCAAGGAGTGAACTGGGTCCTTCCCTTGGGGCTTCTGCCCCCCCTCCCCCCCGCCGAAAGGAATGATCCCATTTGTACCAATTTCCGGTTGGCAGTAGGGATTGGGATCCCTCTTGGTACATCCTCCCTGTGCTGCAGTATCTATCTGGATTGGTCCTCTGGATGACTCTTTTCATTCCACCTTCAATTCTCAGTTGACATTTCCAGCCCCGGGAAGAGCAAAGTGGCCTTGCTACTGCAGTCTAACCCAAGTCTCTTGCATTTCTCTGCCGCCTTGCCATGTCAGTGCTTTTCCAGGTAACTTTATGATAATGAAGCCTTATTGTTTTTGGTAATGATGGAGCAGACTTCTCAAATTCCTCCCACGAGGCTCCTCTTCCTATGAAATTAGACGGGTCTTGGAAAAAAAAAATAAAATAAAATACAGTGGGAGGGAAATGAGCTTGACTTTGTTCTCGTATCATTTCAGAAGTAACTTGGTGAGTGGCCTGCGCTGTGCTTGGATTCCTCCACCTCTTCTATTGTGCCTTTTGGAATGCAGCTTTGCAAAGGGGAAGCACTTATGAGTATATCATTTGAGCTGTCTCTTGGGCATCGATCTGTTGCCTTTGAAGACACTGGGCTTTATTATTATTATTATTGTTATTGTTATTGTTATTATTGTTATTATTAATAACAGTATTTATATACCGCTTTTCACCTAGGAGTTCACAAAGCGGTTTACAGAGAAAAATCAAAGAACTAAATGGCTCCCTGTCCCAAAAGGGCTCACAATCTAAAAGGACGCAAAGGAATACCCGCAGACAGCCACTAGAACAGACACTGCTGGGGTGAGGTGGGCCAATTACTCTCCCCCTGCTAAGAAAAGGAGCACCCACTTGAAAAAGCGCCTCTTACCCAATTAGCATCACTTTATTTTAGTGATGATGCAGATTCTGCAACACAGAGAGAGGGGAGGTTGGAGACTGGAACTGTAGCGTGCAGCCCCTTGGGCCTGGTAGTGCTCAGACTGCAGCATCCCCTGTTAGGGGAAGCATTGGGGAAGGGCACATAACCAGCAGTGGACTTAGCGCTGGACGAACGGGGCAATGCCCGGGTGCTGAGTCAGTGTGCCTCTAAGACCATGTGGGAAGCCGACGCAGTCGGCTGTAAGGTTGTGTGAGGCTCTGTTGTGCTGCAAAGACAGGGGGCAGCTTCGCGCATGGCGGCACTCGTCTTTTGCAGAGGGGTGGCTTTGTGAACCTTTGCCCTGGAAGCGGGGAAAGTCCCCCAATCACTAAGTGGTTGAGCACTTGCTTTCCATGCAAAAGGTCCCAGGTTTAGTCGCCCGCAGCTCCAAGAAGGGCCCACGAATATGGTGGACCCACTGCACTGAGCTTAGACAGACCAGCTTCCTATGCGACCTATACGTCCCATTCTGAAAATGATCTGCTCTTCCCTGGGTCCCTGTTACGGCTTGCCTTACAAGCTTCCCTATCACTCCTCCCCAGTTCTGCACAACTTAACTGGAAAGAAGCAGGATGAATGGAGGGATTTGAAAAGGAAGAGAAGAATGACGGACCAGTCTGGCAAGAGTTTCTCCCCAAGATGTTCTTTTCCATTTTATTCCCCCTTTCCTTTTTTGAATCCAGGGGGCAGGTGGAGAATAAGCTCAGGGGAGAGGGGAGGGGTACCTATTCTCTGCCCAAGGAGACTCGTCCAGTTGACCTAATGCTGATGGGCTGAGGTCTGCTCAAATCAATGTTTTTCGTATTTCTTTCAGTTAGAAGAAGCAAGAGCCCAGAGCCTAGTGGTTATCCTGGGGGATCTGTCTTGACTGTAATTTGTAAACCCCTCGGAGCAGGGGACTGACCTCTTGTACGAGCACCGTGCACGTAGATGGTGACAATAACAACAAAGGGCAACACACATTTTGCAGTTTTAAAAGTTAGACCTATTCCTGGGTATGTTTGGGGCACCGATTCAAATAAAAAAAATGGCATCAGTTTTGCCCTATCATGTCAAGTTACACCACGGCCCATGACACTTTAGTGAATGGTTCAAGCAGCTTTCTTGTGAGGAAGCCTACACCATGGCTCCCTCACAAGGAAGCTGCTTGAAGAAGCCTATGCCTGATCTTCAAAACTAGACGTTATAGGGCAAATCTGATGCGATTTTTGGAATCAGCGACCCAAATTCATATAAAATCAGCACTTAAAAAAAATTTTTTTTCTGACCTTCAGTTTTGCAGGCCTGTGTAATAGTAGCTTCTGCGTAGGAGTCCCATCTATTCCATCTATTAACTTGATGAGTTAAGGTCAGTCCAGCCATTTACTGTGACAGCAAAGCAACGGGGTAAGAGTTTAAGGGGCTTTTTACAGCAGCTCCTGTGTAGTTTCAAATATTTGGTCATGTCGTTTTTACTCTTAAATACAAATGAAATGTAGCTTTCTTTAACATAGCATTGGTGAAATTGAGATGAGATCAATGGGTGATATAAATTGCATTATATTGACAAAGGATATATTGATTGATTCATCCAATCGGAGTGTCACTTGCATGATCTGGGATTTGTCGTTAATTAAAAAATCAACATGTTATTCATTGAGATTCCAATTCTTTGGGGAAACAACAGTTCCCCACAACAAAATAGACACATTCTACCCCTAGCAAGTTTCCTGGTTTTGTTATAAACCGAACGATCCACAAAAATCATGACTGGGTAACAGATGCTGGGAGCTTCCTTAGACGGATGATGGGTGCAAGCTACACAATATTTTTAACACTCATTGGCAGTGTCTGTCTGGGGTTTCAGCCCTGGAATTTTATCTCTGCCTAGCTACAGATGCTGGGAATTGCGTGCAAGCTGGTGCTCAGAACTGAGCTACAACCAGGGCAGGCCATAACCTGATTGAATGTCCTCAGTGCTGAAATAGAACCAATAAGGTGTGTGGGTGGGGGAGAAAGACACAGGGAAAAAAAAATAAGACATCATTCTCCAGCCCTTAGAACCTGAGCTTTTTGTTTATAGTTGGTTCACAAAACTGTATTGTGATGAAACAATACATATCGTGTTTGTCTCCTGTACTGTAGCTAAGCCTAAGGATGTGTACACCATGAGTACACCCGGTGTACAGGGTATCCATGGTTCCAGCATCCATGGATTTGACTCGCCGTGGATGCCATGAATACAAGGTGAAAGCCTTTACCGGTTTGCTCATCAAACTGGAAGTGGCCGTGGATTTGCAAGGGTCCTGGAACAGATCTCCCATGGATAAATAGGGAGAACTGTAGTATTTGTTGCAGCCACCTCTTGTTCAGTCCTCTATTGTCTTTCTTTCTTTCTTTTAGACTACGAGCCCTCAGTGCAGAATCTGTTCTGCTTTTTTACCTGCTCTGTGTAGAGGTGTCCAGGGACCACACA
Organism: Tiliqua scincoides; assembly: GCF_035046505.1. NCBI lineage: Eukaryota > Metazoa > Chordata > Lepidosauria > Squamata > Scincidae > Tiliqua > Tiliqua scincoides. Next base: position 2,440,438 of record NC_089830.1, on the reverse strand, counting down.
AGTACCATCAGACATCACCTCAGGTACCACTGGTGGTACCCATATACTGGGGATGGTGCTGTAAAGACATGATTTTGAATGTGATGTATCCCTTTTGATATCTGCATGCTTGATTCTGCCTGCTTTATGCTTTGGAAGGGACGGGGACAGTGGGGCTTGGATGGCCGCACAGAAACACAACTGCTGTTTCTGGACCAGAATCCATCTTGTCCAGGATCCCCCCAAACCGGCAATTACCGTATTTTTCGCTCCATAGACGCACTCCCCCCCCCAAAGAAAAAGTGGGGGGGAAAGTGTGTGCGTCTTATGGAGCGAATACTGCAGGAAAGAGTGCATGTTGGGGACCTTAATGAAAGGGGGATCTTCATGCCAGTTTATGATCCCATTCACCCTAAGAAGGGGGGATGGTTCAAATGTTATTCTGTTATAGTTTATTAAATATTTTATTACACTAATTGGTTCAGAATATTTTTTTCCCTGTTTTCGTCCTCTAAAAAATAGGTGCGTCTTATGGTCAGGTGCATCTTATGGAGCGAAAAATACAGTAGATGCTTGTAGAGATGCACAAGCCATGCCCCAGAAGGCGATTGCCTTCTTGCACCACATATCCCCAGTGCTTGTCCAGAGCCTCACTGTCTCTTCATGGGGAGGTTCTTTTTAGCCACCATGGCTGATAGTTTTTGGTGCAACTTACTCTTCATCAAATTCTTCTCTTCTTCAATGTCACCACAGCCTGTAGGCGCACATTTCCTAAGGAAAGGTTGCATTGTGTGGAGAAGTACGGCCTTTTGTCCATCGTCGGCTTTCCAGTCATTGATTTCATTGAGCCCCCGAGCTCTTGTAACAATGTGCTGTGTGTAGCCAACTTCTTCTGTAGGAAGGAGAAGATAAAGAGGCTTTTAGGGGGAAGGTGGAACACGTGGTGTTGTGAAGTCATAAGAATTTGCGTCAGTGTGAGCAAGGGTGAAGAAAGTCCGTGGGAGGTGGAAAGGCTCAGAAAGAGTTAATAAAGTCTGTCCTACTCTAGGTTGCAGCCTCCATGTTCTCACCTCTCTCTCTCTCTCTCTCTCTCTCTCTC